>NW_016804493.1:2619553-2633573 GCF_001698545.2 Rhinopithecus bieti
AAAAAAAAAAAAAAAAAAAAAAAAAAACCGTCCAGTAACCTAGTATTTTGTTTATGATATCTTTTCAAATAATTTGGATTAATGTCTTTGGTATTTAAAGTATACTTTATTGTTCTCTAAAGAACGTCATCAAATTGCTGATCAGTTTTTAGCACATGCTTGTATCTCTCCAAAATGGATGGAACACAGATATTCTAAAAACATAAAATTATAATAAGCAATAAATTGTATTTTCCCAAAACTGGACTGTATATTGATATCCAAGTGATCCATGGCTGTATTCTTTAAAGGAAGTTAAATAAACAGCACATGCTTGTATCTCTCCAAAATGGATGGAACACAGATATTCTAAAAACATAAAATTATAATAAGCAATAAATTATATTTTCCCAAAACTGGACTGTATATTGATATCCAAGTGATCCATGGCTGTATTCTTTAAAGGAAGTTAAATAAAGTTCATAGGTCTTTCCATACAACAAGTATGAATTGAGCCAAAATGAATACTTTTGGAGCCAAATATATATTTACTCCAATATAAAAATGTTAAATCTTTTTTATAATCTTGTGAAATGCTAAAATCACTGTGGGAACCTACTAAAATGAAAAATGCTGTTCCATCCACAGAAAGAATAAATCTATGAATGAAAGCACTGTCCCTTTTGGCCACCTAAAATTATGGCGTATTCACTAAGTCCTTATGATGATGTAAAATTCAGCAGAAGTGTATGTTTCCCAAAATGCATGAGGATGGCACTGTGGGATTAATGCTCTTCTTTTTTTCCCTTTCATATGTATGACCTCATATTCTCCCCGTATCTTGCTAAATTTCATTTTCATCTGCTTTCATGTGTATTGATGTAGGTAATTATCATCAAAACAGTTTTCCTCTGTTCACTTCCTCTCATTGTCTGGTTTAAAAAATTAAACATTGTCCAGCCCTGTGTTAGATACTGGAGATGCACAAATGTTTAAGGTGTAAGTCAGGCCAGGTGCAAAAATTCCAGCACTTTGGGAGGCTGAGGCAGGTGGATTGCTTGAGCACAGGAGTTTGAGACCAGCCTGGGAAACACGACAAAACCCTGTCTCCATGAGAATACAAAAATTAGCTGGGAGTGGTGGTGCATGCCACTAGTCCCAGCTATTTGGGAGGCTGAGGAGGGAGGATCCCTTGAACCTAGGAGGCTGAGACTGCAGTGAGCTGTGATTGTGCCACTGCACTCCAGCCTGGGCCACAGAGACCCTGTCTCCAAAGAAAAACAAACAAACAAAAAAAATTAAGACATAAATTATGTCACCAAAACTTTATAGCCTTAAGTCTTTAAATAATGTAAAAAACAAGCATTGGTACATGGATTCCATTCTTTCAGGAAGCAACATGGGTTAGACAAGGAGCATCTGCATAAATAGCTGGGACATAGGTTGCTCTGCTACAAACTATGTGACTTTGGAAAAATCGCTGAAATGATCAGAGTATCATTTTCCTCATTTCAGAAATGATTTCCCCAGGTGAACTAATGTCTCCCACTGTGTCCTATAGCACTGTCGTGAAGTCCTTTTACAGTACCCCCAAACCCTGCGTTATCAGACAATGACTTAAGTTATCATTGTAGCTTCCACAATTGGCACAGTATCTGGAACATCATGGGATGTTTAAGAAAATGTATTGAGTGAACAACATCCAATGATAAAATTCATTCGTCCATTTAAAAAGTGCAACCTTCTTTCAAATTGAAGAAATCTTACATGGAAGCAAAAAAATAAAATGGAAGGAGAGCTTCTTTCACTGAAGCCAGGAGTGAAGGGACCAGAACCCAGCCTGTCCTTACCCCATTTCAGCCCTGAAGTCCTCTGAAGATCCCGAGGCTTCTGTAATAAACATTTTAAAAACCAACTGTATTTGATCATCTCTTGAGACTGGCCTTGACAACCATATGGTTTAAAGTCAAGTACAGCAAACAGCGTTTAAAGTAATGAAATTGGATCTCCTAAAATGCATTTGAAGAATCAATGTGCTTCCTAAAACACTTGCTTTCCCAAAGTGAATAACTTAAACCTAGGAAGTCACTGACCAGTTAGTTCACAGTGGACTTACCTCAATCTAGATGAATAGCAATTTACCCTTCAGGATGCTGAGTGTGCCGATCATTCCACTAATTTCTTGGTATTTTCTAGTACAAGGCAGGATAATACAATCCTGGAAATAATTGACTGCTGCCAGTTAACCCCAAGAAGTAAGTGCATGGTTTGATGCCAAATAAAAGTGTCTTCTGCTTCCGGTTATTTTTATATGTCAAAACTTTACAGAAGGTCTTCACGGGAAGCTCAAAATTTAAGCTAAATAGAAAACAGACCTTCACTTTTATCACTAAGTCACATGCCAGTCCAGTTTTAAAATGCAGTCTGTATTACAGACCATCCATTCTCCTTGGATCCTTGGCTCTAAATGGTTTCAACATTTGCAACAGGTGGATGTCCATGTATATAGTGCTGGCCCCACTGATTTCCTTGGGGCAAAGGGAAATACCTAAGAGTAACCAAGGATTTGTTTGACTGTCTTAGGTCTTAAATTTCTTAGTCATTATTTAAATCAATCAACTTTTTGATCTTGAAATACATACAAATATATGCATATAAGTGACTTGGAGAAAAGGAGATAATTTTCTTGACCATGTATTTCTGTATTTCCCAGGGGGGAAAAAAAAAACTAGTCATGTACATGCACACGTTAGCATAAAAGTAAATATTGATTTAGCAATCCCATAGTTTCTGAGATCACTATGGATATAGCTAATATAAAACTAAATAATTTCCATGTATTTCAACTTATTTTCTACAACATAAGTCTGGCATAAAGACTAAGGAATCTCTCATTGAACTAGTGGACTTGTTAGTCATCCAGAAGATTTAAATTTAGCTTTTATTTTAATAGAGTTTAGGATATTATGTATCAGTGACCACATTATGTTTATTTTATTCCCAGACACATTTGGGAATACCGAGAAAAACTAAATCTATTTTAATTCTTCACCCCTGAATATCTAAATTAAGTGTGTGTGTGTTGTAAGAAATTAATTTTTCAAGTGATGGAATTGTGAAAACTGAAGATCAGAGTGAAACTTTCACAAGGCTTTGCTGACAGACAGTTCATCTGAAGTAGACATATGATATGCTGGACTTTTTGAGTATGGCTGAAAACAATGTGTTTCCATGTTGAAGTTTAGGTGTAGGTAATTTAAGATCACTGACTTTGTCCTTTGTTTAAGCAATATGGAAAAGGCCTGTTTAACATACATTTTTAGGAGACCTTAGCAATAAGAATTAAAACGTACACAAGTTTTTTGGTTTTTTTTTTTTTTTTTTTTTTTTCACGATTAACTAAGGTGTCTACTTAGAGATGACACATTCTCTAGAAGTGACTAGAGATGAGGTATCTTACTAGCTCATGTTCCTCCTTTCTCTCCTCTTCCTTTCCCCCCGTTTCAATCTTTCTCTGTCTCTTTGTCTGTATCTCTCTCTCACACACACACACACAACAATGAATGAGTCACATTCTCTATCAAGCTGTCATGCAGTTGGAGTGGAGGTGAGGAAATTCATCATGAGTGTTTCATTATAAAGTAACTTCATCCCTGTCTGATAAACAAAGTGATTCAGTATGACATGATAATACAGGTTGCTATTCTATGGCTGAAATATGACCACCTGTGTTTTTACAGCATTCCTTTTCAAAAGTTTTGAAAATGGAAAAGCTCTCATTTATGTTAGGATTTTTTTTCTCTATGTTTAGCAGAAGAAAAAGGTGTTTAACTCTTTGAAAGCCCATTCCTAGTGTAATAAGGGAGAATCCTGAAGCTGAAAACTACAGCAGCTTTTCTCATGACAGTAAGTGAGAAATAGGTTAACCACAGGCTAGTTTCAAGGCAGGAAGAGACATCTAAAGAAAATTACTATAATAAACAGCTTCCTCCACTCTTTGGCCAAAGGAGATGATGGGGTGGTGGGGACCAGGTGGACAGGCACATTGATCAATGAGATGACAGTGTGAGCACCATTGACGAAGTATTACCTTGTCATCCAGCTCCTTTGTGACTCTGCCTGCTGAATTCTCCCCAAGGTAAAGGGGCTGAAATGAGTAAGGAAGTGCCTCAAGACACAAGGGATATTAGCTAAGTAGCATGGACTGAGTGAAGACACAAGACACAAAAGAAGCAGAGAAGTAATGGAGAATTAATTCAGAACAGATGATAGAAAAGTCAAACTTGAGAGGACGATTCAGAGGTGCTTTTGCAATGGCACGTCATTTGTCTAGAGATTTGCCATTTGCTATTTGAAGTGGGGGCCTCCGGTTAATTCATGGCAAATACTTTTGTGACGGGTTAGAGAACACTATTTATTTCTCCTCACTATACTCTGAGGAATGTTGATGAGTCGAATTAGAACTGTAGTCAAGGTCCAATGTGTCAGCCCACACCTTTGAAGCTGCCTTTCCAAATCCCCGATCAGGGTCTTTGTATTGCTGTCTCTTGTCAAATCCAATCACTCACACATAATAGCAATGATGATACCTGGTCGTGTTCTTCCAGCTTTGAAGCAAAGAAGAAGTCAAAGAAAACTGGCTGAATTTTAACATCACAAAAGTTTCCAAAAATCACATGAGCTTACAAAAACATGAATCCACACCACAAAACCACCCCTTCCATGAGACATAGGAGCGTAAGGAGCAATTTCTGCTTTATCAAAAAGGGCCAACCAATAAAGTCTAGTATATTTCAGTTGTTGAAACGATTATAAATAAATCCAGGGGAAAATGGATGGAGGAGATCATGTATGCTTAAATTCGATGCCAGTACGTTCAATAAATAAAATTCTCAGGTTCAAACCCAGTGTCACAAAGTAAACGTCACAGCACGCTAGGGAGGCCCAGTGTTGTCTTACCAACAGTTAACACAGTTTTTAGTATTTTAAATTAGAATCTTGGGCTTGGTGTTTCAAAGCTTGAGAGGCAATGTTGTGAGAGCGAAGATGTGAGGTTTTAGGATGAAACAAGACCAGAGACTTGAGTCCTGTCGCTGTGACTTATTAGCTGTGTGACTTTGACTATTGGTTTATTCGTCTCCACTATTGGAATTAACATCGCCTTCTTCATAATGTTATTATCAATTTTAAATGAGATAATGCAAGTACAGTGCTTTGCCTGGCACACAATAAGCACTTAATAGGCATTGTTATTTTTAAAGCAATCACATACATTATTGAGGACAGGAATTGGGTTTCCTAGGATGCATTAAATAGCTGGTCTTTAAAATCTCTCCATAACCTTTATGGCAAAATGAGGACAACTTCCTGAAGAAGAAGAAAAAAAAAAAAAGAGGCCTTAAATAATGAAACAAATACAAAGCTGACTGAAGGAATTTTAAAAGTTTTAACATTAAAATTAAAAGTGGGGCAAAAGAAGGAAAATTATTTACCCGTGATTACTCACGGTGTCCTTTGTTTTAATTTTATGTGCCCTAAACAGAAACTGCATCCCTTTCCTTCAGAGAGTGGTTGGTCGATTCCAGCCCCTGTCTGTGGTTTTCCAACTTAAGAACCTGTAAATTTTATAACTCTGCACCCTGCGGTTAGAGCTGCTGAGTGTTGTGTCTGAAGTCAGGTGTGTGTTAAAGGTAGACATTAAACAGCTCTATGGAGGACCTGGAAGCATTTAAGGAGGTTGCTTGCCAGCTGTAAACTATAGACTCCATGCCAGCTGGCTGGAAAATTCTCTGGACTAAGTCCAGTTAAGTAGACTGAATCACTGGCGGTCTTTCCAAATTTGTGCATTTAACGGCTTGGCTGTACACTCCGACATGCGGCATGGGGTTGTAAGCAATGGCATTATTGTGATGTGGTGCCATTACAGGAGGGATGCGGTGCTCCTGTGCCCTGAGGGTGTTTGTGTTCTCCAGGAATGCTGAGAGAAGCAATGGACTACTCTTGACATGGTCACCGAAAATGTTTTAAAATAGATGTGAAAAATGGGAATGATCATTTTCAAGTTACGTATTGCCCAAAATGTGTTTCCTGGCATTCAGAGAGGAAGTTAGTACCTCAGGTGGTTCTGTGCACACCTCTCCAAGATTGTCCTGCTTCCCCACATCAGTGGGAGAGGTTGTCTGTGGTTCAGTTGATGGTGATGGACACACTAAAGCACATGCTGAGATACAATCGAGGCAACCAAATTGGGGGCTATATTCTCTAGCCTTGAAATGAGAGAGAAGTCATTGTTAGATTGCAGGGTCATTCAGAATTTGGAAATTTTTAAATTTTGTCTTAAAACTGATCCAGGTGAGAAAACCTGGATTTAGTTGGGCAGGGCTACCTTCATGGGCATGGGACCTGCCCAGCTGCAGAGGACCTCATGCTTGGAAGGACCTTGTGGTTTAATGCTTCACTGTCACTGTCTTGAATTCTTAAGTTTTCAAACAATGACTCTTGAATTTTCATTTTGCACTGGGCTTTATAAATTATGTAGCAGTTTTTGAGGGTGGATTTGATTTCTTGAAGAAAATTCTGATTTTTTTTTAAGAACAGGGTGAAAGAGAAACTTTCCCACAGAGATTGTATGAGCCAAGTGGACAATCTCCAAAGGTTTAAGTATTTGCAGGCATCAAATAGTAAGAGATAAGAGGATTTCTAGGATACTCTTGGTCACTGTTCTTCTCAACACAGGATAAAGGTGGGGGCAAAGAGCATCTTAGTTATTGAGAAGCAAATAATATATTACAATTGGCACATACTTATCTTTTATATATTTGGTCTTGGTACTTATTTGTTTAAGTTTTTACTTCCTTTACAAGGCCTTTATGAGCTGATGTTAAGTAAATTCTTACATCAGCTTTCTGCTGGTTTATACAAATATTGTCTTTCAGTGTACATGATTACACATTGAACTCTGCATATGAATTTATAGTACACAGATATTAAAGGCAAGCCTTGAGTCATTTGATTTTGTAAAGTTAAGAGGCCTTCATTTCTGTATTCATTGTATGCATCAATATGTTAAGGAAATAAACTATAAACAATATGCTCTATATGCTACTGGCCATAAAACTGTAATAGTAACACACATACGCAGGCATACAACTAGCTACTGTGTATTTTATGAGTTAATTTAAAGCTGCACATTCCTAAGAATATGTACAGTAAATTGTGTGAGTTATTGCTTTTTGTTTTGGCCAGATACTTGAGTTTCATATTACCATATTATGCAATGGATTTGTTCCCCTACTGCTGTTTAATATTCTGATCAGTGCCGGTATTACCTTCAGTTCAAGGATTTTACTTTGCTGAGGATCCTCATTTTCAAGTTTAGGAAAGGGGATGCGGGAAATGCAGTGTAACAGTTTTATCCTCTTCAGAGGGGGAATAGAAATCTTCAAAGAAAACAGAAGCGTTTAATTGTTTTGTTTTGAGAGGATGTCTCACTCTGTGGCCCAGGCTGGAGTGCAGTGGTGCGACTATAGCTCACTGCAGCTTCCAACTCCTGAGCTCAAGCAGTCCTCTCTGCCTCAGCCTCCCAAGTAGCTGGGACTATAGGCATACACTACAACATCTAGTTTCTTAAAATTTTATTTTGGAGATGGGGTCTTGCTATGTTGCCCAGGCTAATCTTGAACTCCTGAGCTCAAAAGATCCTCCTGCCTCAGCTTCCCAAAGTGCCAGGATGATAGGAGTGAGGCACTATGCCTGGCCAGAAACTCAGGTTTTGTTGCTTTGTGGCTTCTTTGCTGTAATCGTCACCAAGATTTGTTATTAGTAAGTGATAGCTACAAAGCTTCTTTAGATGATGATGTGATTTTCTCTTCCACCTCAGATTTACTAAACTATTTGCATTCCTTTTATAGGATCTAGAGCAATTGATTTTTTGAGACGGAGTCTTGCTCTGTGGCTCAGGCTGGAGTGCAGTGGCACGATCTCGGCTCACTGCAAGCTCCGCCTCCTGAGTTCATGCCATTCTCCTCCCTTAGCCTCCCGAGTAGCTGGGACTACAGGCGCCCGCCACCACATCCGGCTAATTGTTTTTTATTTTTAGTAGAGATGGGTTTTCACCATGTTAGCCAGGATGGTCTCGATCTCCTGACCTCGTGATCCACCCACCTCGGCCTCCCAAAGTACTGGGATTACAGGCGTGAGCCACCGCGCCCAGCCCTAGCACTTGATTTTTAACCCAAGTAACTGTGACTGTGTTGTTTGTCTATATGAATCTGTCTCATCTTCTCCACTGGGGGATATCGCTTCTCCTCCTCCCAAAAGTCATTGTTTTGTGTCTTCACCATGGAGGTCACAAGAGACATGATAGTGGCTTAGATCAGGGCAGCAGCAACATATATGAGGTGGTAAGATACGAGAGAGGGTGAAAGTTAAAGTAACACCATTTCTGATCTATTAAATATGAGTGTCAGAAAAAGAGAAGTCTAAAATGGGTCCAAGTTTTTATTTTGGCCTCATCAACTGGAAGGGTATTCCCTATGAGCAGTCTTTCAGGGAGAGGCAGGAAAGTTAGACATTGATACACTTTTAAGCATTCAAGTGGAGATGCCAAGTAGACAATCTAGTATAGGAGATGGGCGTCAGAGGCTGGGCTTCATCCATAGCTGTGCATCCAGTATGGTAGCCATTAGTCACATGTGGTTATTGAAATTTAAATTAAAAGGCCTTTTACTTTGACCACGCGAGTGCATTTCACGTGCTCAGTAGCCACATGTGGGGCAGCTACGGTGGTCACATCCTGGTGGAGATGAGGGGAGATGGAATCAGTGTGTAGTAAAGAACTCAGACTTGGAGCCAGGACAGGGCATCCTGAGTGACAGTAGGGGAGGAGGAGGAGGATACGGATACAGACGCAGAGACATGTTTGACAATGGGAGATTGTGTGAGTTCCCTTCTTGTTGATTGCATTGATAATCTTTTATGGTTGGCTTGAGTGAAGGTCTGGGGAAGCTTGACATCTGGTTGTTTTTGCTTAATACTGGTGATGCTTTTATCATCACAGTCTTTTTCTTAAACACATTTTTTTTTTCTTAAACATGTCCTGCTGTTCACAGCAACATTTAAAAATGTTTTGCAGTGAAACCACAGGCTATGTATGGCTTAGGCTCTAGAATCTGTCTAAAAGGTGAAAGGGGAATATATTTCAAATGCCTGTTGAAAATCTGTCAAACTACTTTTTTAATCAGCAGAACATAAGTCCTAGAAGCTCAAAAGGCAAGAACTAATGTTCTTTTATATTTTCTTTGCATTTCTATTGGGGATCTGTTCCCCTATGGCAGAAAATATTAGAATCTAGTTTGAATGGGAGGAATGGGGTGGTATCAGAAAGTGGAGATGAATAAGTTAATTTCTTTCTGTATAGCACTTAAACTTAAGCTTGCCTCTACTACGTGCGTATGTGTGTGATGCCACCCCTTTGTATTGCAATACCATTCTGCCTTGTGGGCCTTAGCGCACCATAACTCTTATGCATTGCACTCATACTGTATTGCCACACAAGTAAATACGGTACACTACATAATTTTCTCTGGTACAAGGTCTCTGAGTTTTTGTTGCATTAAAAAAGAAAGCAAAATAAGTGCTACATTTGAAATACTGCTTTAACTGAATAAGAAATTGAACTATCAACCGGCATCAGGATCATCTTCTGAATGTAAAACTGCTCTCACAATTCTAGTTTGACCATGAATAAAACTATAAAGTTTCTGTATTTACTTAATATCAGATGAAAACATGAACAGAAACACTGCAGGAAAGCATACTATTTATTCAAAAATACTATGGAAATAAAGCAAGCATAGTATTTATTCAACATGTATGAAATGTTGTGTTAAGTTGAACACAGGATTCCAAGAACAGCTGTATGGCTTAGCTGTGAAAGTTTAAAAGAAAAAAGAAGCAAAGCAAAGGCTAGAAAGATCTTCAAAACTAAAAGACTCCTAAGACTGATTCTGAGATTTTTTGATTAGCGACTGATAATAATTGGGCATTTGTTCATGTAATGGTACTACCTGTTGTGTTTCGTATTGATACTGTTTTGGATGGGGGTGGGGGAACACAAATCCATCTATTAACATTTTGATTGTTTCTGGGAGGCATCAAGATTTGTTTTGTTGCACTACAAAGTGATGTGTACATCATGGAATCTTAAGAGTCAGTCATAATACTTGTAGAGACATTTAAGCCAGTAGCAAAATAGAAACCATTGTGTAGCATCCTAAAGAGTGATCTGGTAAAATGAAGGGCCTTGAACAGCAGCCACCCACCCAACTCTAATGGAGGTGGGATCCCACCAGACGGAGACAGAGCCAGGGGTTCCTATTTTTAACTGGCAATCAGCTTTGCTTCTTGGGCATGAATGCCCAGTTCTAGTGGTAAAGTATTTTCCACAAGATTCATGGAGTGGGAAAGAACCAGCTATTTATATTCATGCTTTGAGCTGGAATAAGAAAAAAAAAATGAAAGAGGAGTAGTTAAGAGGGCATTAAGAAGGCAGACAGATATGTTTCCTACATCAAAAACAAGGTGATGTATTTTTGTATTGTGTAGGCACATTTTGGTTGGTGGCTTTATTTAAGCTCAGTCCCTAATCACTTGTGTGATCTTGCACAAGTTCTGTTTTTTTGTTTTTTTGTTTTTTCAATGAAAACATAGGCAGCTACATTATAGAGTTGTTAGAAGAATGTTTTATGATGCATTAAGAATGCCTGCAGAGTGCTGGGCACTTGGGAAGTGCCCAAAATGTGATTGCTCTTATTTTAGTAGTCAGACTTTATAGGATCAGATTTATCCTAAGTTGTTGCCTTTTCGGAGGTTAAGTCTATTCTAATGCCTATATTCCAATTCGTGATTCTGAACATGTTTCTTTTTTTCTTACCTGCTCATCCTTGCACATGGTTAACAAATTCTCTTTGGGAAAATTTTTCTATGGAAATTACATTAGAAACACATTTGTATTCTAAAGTTGACGATAGCAAGTCTAAGTGGGGTATTCTGTGGGTTTTGGAGTGCTTCCCTTGTTTCAACTCCACTAGCACTCAGGAGAGAGCTTGTAAGTTGTGACCTATAGATGTAGATTCAGTTTTAACTATTATCTGTAAGGCACCACTCTGTGTTTATCATGGTAGGTTTTTAACTTAGGGTTTAGACCCAACAATATAACCTTTCTGTCTTCATTATAATACATATACGTGTGAGAGAGAGAGAGAGAGAGAGAGAGAGAGAGAGAGAGAGTGTGTGTGTGTGTGTGTGTATGTACGGTATGGGCTTATGGCAAATGTCAGTTGTGTTTTGCTCTTTAGCATCTGCCTAAATCACAGTTTTGATAACATGAAGTTACACATTTTAAAGTGTCCTGGGAAAACCTTAAGTCAACATAAAACATACTTGGGAACAATGAAGTATACCAATGTTAAGGTCAAAATGTCATGTAAATATCTTTAAAATGTTCGGTAAGACTTCTGGAATTTCAGGGTCTGACCTGTATCTTGATCTCTGATTTTTATCTTACACTGTCCAGATTCTGATGCAAGGCAAAAATCCAGGGATAGCTTGGAAGTATGCACTTCCCAAGGTCATGAATGGAACTCCACCAGCCACAAAAAGACCGGCCTATGCCTGGAGTATCGTGCAGTCAGAGTGCCCCGTCTCCTGCGGTGGAGGTAGATGATTTTCTCAGTCTATCTTCCAAGTCTGTATCTCCTAAAACAGGTTCTTTCACTCCAGGCATCTTTAACATAACGTGGTTTACATAAGCCACCCAAGAACTGTCTTTTATAAGAACCGTCACCATAAAAGCAAATATTATGGTATCATTTAAGGATTTTCCTATGTGGTAAGGAATCAACTCTCAGAAAGCTCAAATCAACCACAACCAAGGCTCAAAACTTACACATCTAAAACTGATGGGAAATACATATAAAATATATTGACTTATTTACAAATATAAGCATATTTATATTATATGTATATATGTTTTTTTTTTTTTTAATTTTCAGCTTATAATTTAGTTTCCCCCAGTCTTGACTTTTCTGTTGTCATAAACCTTCCATTTGGAAGTTGGAAAAGCTAGGGTCAAGGCAAGTGAGGACACAAACATGGCAGACTTAAGAGGTCTATCCGAAACATGGCTACCCCCTCAGGGGTAAGGCCAGCAAAGGCTCTCTCACTAGAGGAATGGATTAAATCTGAGACAACCCTTGCAAGGAAGGAACAGCAGCAACCATCTATGTGGTGAGGACAAGGAAGGCATTTTATTTAGATGTGAACAATGTCACATATTTGGGGGTTAAAGAATTGTCACACATGCTCATTTGGGAGGAAGAATAAGTGCCCAAAAATAAGTTCCTGACACCAAAGCATGAATGTTGGTCTCTCATTTCCTATTTTTCACAGCACCTGGTGACAGTGAGACTTCCTACTGGTTACATCCCACTAAGCATTATAAGCCTTCTTAGAATCGGAGACAGAACAAAGACACAGAAAATGAAGAAATTCTTATATCTGAGAGGCCTATCTATAGGTCCATGCTAATTAACAAAATATGAAAAAATACTTTTTAAGTATACATATATAAAATAATTAAAAAGTAATATATTTTCTAGTAATACACATTTTAAAGGCAATGGGCTATAAAGAAGAAAGGTAATCCCCATAATTTGTAAATAGGCAATAGCCAATGTTAATAGTTTGATCTATATAATTTTATTTTTCCCGTATGTACATGTAAGCAAACATGTGTTTGACAGACTCACATGCCATGAGTATCATTTGTATCCCTCTGTACTGAAATCACGTTACAGACATCTCTTCACATGGTTTCATTTAGTCATAGATTATGAGGTTTTTCTTATATCCATTGTTTCTTGAGAACATTTCCAATAGCTTTCTGGTATTCCAGGGAGAGCACAGTGCCTTGGGAAGGAGAGAAGTTGGATTTGCTTTCCATTTACAGAAACTAAATCCAGCCAAGGAGAGGATGCAGAGGAAGCCAGTTGTGGAATTCTCACCTTGCCCTGACTTAGCAACCCCTTCACATGACTCACAGACTCTGATGTGTCCTATATCCAGGAAAAAAAGAATTCAGATGAATAAGTCCTATTAAAGGCAACAGTTAACTTCAAGGAATGTTGATTTTGTTGTTGTTGTTCTTTTTTTTTTTTTGAGATAGGGTCTCACTCTGTCACCCAGGCTGGAATGCAGTCGCACAATTATGGCTCACTGCTGCCTCAACCTCTGGGGTTCAAGCGATCCTACCTCACCTTCCCCACCTTCCCAAGTAGCTGGGACTATAGGTGCCTGCCACTATGCCTGGCCCATTTTTTTCTTTTTTATAGAGATGGGGTTTCACCATCTTGCCCAGGCTGGTCTCAAACTCCTGGCCTCTGGCAGTCTACCTTCCTTGACCTCCCAAAGTGCTGGGATTATCAATGTGAGCCACCGTGCCCAGCCTTGATGTGGTTTTCATTAAGTGTCTCCTGAAAGCAAACCTGCTTCAGCCCCAGGAGGTGGACTAACTGCTAATCATTATAGCAGGAGTGACTCATTTTTTTCTCAGATTACATTTGAAGACAAAGTTCCAATGGAAATAAAA
The DNA here is from genome assembly GCF_001698545.2 of Rhinopithecus bieti. Taxonomy (NCBI): domain Eukaryota; kingdom Metazoa; phylum Chordata; class Mammalia; order Primates; family Cercopithecidae; genus Rhinopithecus; species Rhinopithecus bieti. The sequence continues at coordinate 2,633,181 of NW_016804493.1, forward strand.
AACACAATTCTATTATTCATATATTTTTTAAAAAATGTATGCCCCGATAAGAAGTCCTGAAATTAATGTTGAAAGCAAGGCAGTGGGATGCCACTAAGGAAGCAAAAGCAGAGGCCAGGCGCAGTGACTCATGCCTGTAATCCCAGCACTTTGGGATGCTGAGGCAGGTGGATCACTTGATATCAGTAGTTCGAGACCAGCCTGACCAACATGGCCGTCTCTACTAAAAATACAAAAATTAACTGGGTGTGGTGTCACACGCCTGTAATCCCAGCTACTTGGGAGGCTGAGGCAGCAGAAGCAGTTGAACCCCAGAGGCAGAGGTTGCAGTGAGCCAAAATCACGCCACTGCACTCCAGCCTGGGTGACAGAACGAGACTCCATCTCAAAAAA
>NW_016804493.1:2633915-2649169 GCF_001698545.2 Rhinopithecus bieti
AAAAAAAAAAAAAAAAAAAAAAAAAGCAAAAAGCAGAGCCCTGGCTGACAGGTTTTAATACATATTTAGTGAGTTATACTCTTTGCTTTTGTGTGCCCCATACTCTTAGGGAAGTATGAGATGTTTCATGGTAAGGCAAAAATCTTGGGATTTCCACACATAATTCACTAATGGTTTTTCTTTGAAGAACATTATCCATCTGATAATAAAGTTTGCCTGGGATGTTTCCCTTCATAGTCATTCTGTTTTCAAAAGGTTGTATTTATCACTTTATGGTTCTAGTATCCACATCAGTCTTGAAAACCAATAATTTACATGTTAAAAGTATTTAAATATAAAATATATTATTTTAGGGAAGGGAATGGAATTCAAATTAGTTGCAGATTTCATCAAAAGGAGGTGCTTCCACAAAATAGTTAGATTCTGTATCTGAAATAAAATATCACAATGCTGATAAATCAGAAGCTAAACTTAGAAACCAAAATGAAATAATAATCTGTAATTTTCACTTTGTCACTTCTGATGTGTTATCAGGTTACATAAATGTAAAGGCCATTTGCTTGCGAGATCAAAATATTCAAGTCAATTCCTCATTCTGCAGTGCAAGAACCAAGCCAGTAACTGAACCCAAAATCTGCAACGCTTTCTCCTGCCCGGCTTAGTAAGTCATTTGGAAATGTCTTTTTGTTTACTTTTGTACTTGTATGCCTTCATTGTTCTTATGAGATGATGAAAGCCCACTGTCAATCCTGCTAATGGAAAGTGATTTAAAGGTAGATGCAATACATTAAAAAGTAATAGAAGAAGATGAGCTAGGTGTGGTGGCACATGTGTGGTCCCAACTACTTGGGAGGCTGAAGAGGGAGGATCACTTGAACCCACGAGTTCCAGGCTGCAGTGAGCCATGATTGTGTCACTTACATATTAGCCTGGGTGAAAGAGTGAGATCTTGTCTAAAAAAATTTTTTTTTTAAAAAAGAAGATGGTTGAAGTTTACATATGAGTTGAAAAACACAAATTTACTTTTGGTACTCACTTGACTTTGGCTTGATAGCCAGGAATAAAGCTATTTAAAAGCAAGCTTACTTGGGATATGAAGGCGTGCTTTTTTTGGAGGGGAGGAAGAGCATGGAGTCTTTCTGCTGCCCAGGCTGGAGTACAGTGGCTTCATGATAGCTCACTGCAACCTCTGCCTACTAGATTTGAGCAATTATTGTGCCTCAAGCACCTGAGTAGCTGGGATTATAGGTGCGCACCACCACGCCTGGCTGATTTTTATATTTTTAGTAGAGATGGCGTTTTGCCATGTTGGCCAGGCTGGTCTCGAACTACTGGCCTCAAGTGATCTGCCTGTTTTTAGCATCCCAAAGTTCTGGGATTACAGGCATGAGGTGCTTTTTTATTTTAACCTTTGCATAGGGATTCCTCTTCTCTGAATGGAATCAGACAGATACATAAATAACACAGAATCCTAAATTAGTTCAATTTGCATGTGGTTGTATGCTTAACTTTTATGCAAATGGCCCAAGAATTTAAAAATCATAATATTATGCAGGCCATAAAACCCCAAATGCAAAATTACACAGTAGCAAGACACAAAATAAAAAGAATGGGGTATGGGGTATAGGCCAAGTGGTAACTCCACCGCTGATGACGGCAGCCTTGGAGGAGCTCAGTGAGTTTGTTCTTGGATGGACTTTAGCCACACTATTGTTTGAAGACTAATTTTAAGTAATCTTCCCAGTCAAATGGAGTCTCTTTTATGTGATTTATCTTCTGCCAAATATATTTATATAGAATGGACAGAGTTTCTTCTAAAGCAGTGTTGTATTCACCGATGTTTTAGATCATCTTAATAAGTGGTGTTTGGTTTGTGGTGATGTAGTTGTATTACACCATCTTTATATATAAAGATGTGCATATGTATATATATATATACGTATACATACACACACACACTCGTTTTTTCTTATAAATAATAGATTTGTCATAATCTGAGGCTGAGGCAGGAGAATCACTTGAGCCCAGGAGGCGGAGGTTGCGTGAGCCAAGATCAAGATTGCATCTCACAAAGAAAGTTTGAATTGATAAACCATTCAAATATATACCAAATCTCAGATAGCTATTTTAAAAAATGGTCTAGCAAATTTTAAAGAAAATGAAGGCATATATTTAACCCATCAGTAAATTCAGGGGTAATTAGAAAAGTAATTTGAGGAAGTACCCACTTCAAGTATCCCCTGTGAGACCTTATCTAAATGTACCCCTCTCTCCTGCACAAACCTTTCTCTCTCTCTCTCTCATTGATCACTCTTCCATGAGCCTCACCACTGTATTTTATGTTGACTTCCATGGCAGCACTTATCAGAAAGTATTGTATTTGTTCACATATCCACCTCTTTACTGTGTTATAGGCTCCTTAATGGAAAGAGTGCTGCTGCCTTAATTTTTTCAATCCTAATGCTTATGAGAGTCCCTGACACATAGTTAAAATCCAGCAAATTTGGCTCAATGAATTGTGCAGATTTTAAAGTGATGTGGATTTCTTCTCATGCAGAGGCAGGAGTGTATTTGTAGAACTGTGGGATGATTGAATGTGATTCCTTATATCTGGATCACATTAGTATAAGCCTCTGGATCCATCAAAGAACAATTAGAACAACTTATCTTATTGGTTCTGAAATTGATCCATGGCTTCCATAGGTGGTCTACCTTTCACAATAACTGCTTTGGAAGTTACTGTACAAAGTTTGGCTTCATTGGAAGTATTTGTTTTGCACTGAAAGCTGGATGCCAGGTGAATGGAGTACATGCAGCAAGTCCTGTGGTGGAGGCCAGCAGAGCCGAAAGATCCAGTGTGTGCAAAAGAAACCCTTCCAGAAGGAGGAAGCAGTATTGCATTCTCTCTGTCCAGTGAGCACACCCACTCAGGTCCAAGCCTGCAACAGCCACGCCTGCCCTCCAGAATGGAGCCTTGGACCCTGGTCTCAGGTAACAGGAGAAAACTTGGGAGTTACTGGTCTCGTTCCCCCATGAAGCCAAGTGGGGTACAGGTGTCTTTTCTCTCCAAGGGGCTCTCGGCGGTGTACATCTTCATGGGAATCTGCATTTTAACTAATGCTCTTGAGGGAATCTTATGAAATCTGAAGTTTCGGCATGCCTCTCCCAGAGCTTAGGATCCTCCTCAGAGGACCAGAAATTGGAGTGTGGGGGCCATTTAGGCCAGACTTGTGAGCACAGCTAGAAAGGATTCCAGTGTCAGAAGACTGGCATAGAGACCTGGCTACGGAATTCTCCAAAGCTAATGGGAAACACAAATACAAAGAATGGAGCACAGAAAAGATATTTAACTCTTGCTTCAATGGGAAAGAGGTAAAGTTAGAAGAATACAGAGAAAAGTAGAGCATAGAGTTTGCTATGGTCACAGATTCCCGGTGAAAGATAGAAAATTTTAAAGTTAGAAGAGACGTAGAGCTACCTGTCCTTCACAGCTCACAATTCCCTCGAAAGCAAAGGTTCTCCACTGTCAGGAAGTTTGCCTACTAGGGGACAGTTTTGATCGTCACCACTTAAGGAGATGAGTGCTCCTGGCATCTAGTGAGGTAGGAGTGAATGTCCTACACAGCCAGGCCAGCTCCTCACCACAAAGAACTATCTGATCCAGAATGTCAGTGGTGCTGAAGGGAAGAAGCCCTGCCCTAAGCATTCCAATCCTAATGCTTACGAGAGTCCCTGACACATAGTTAAAATCCCAACAAATTTGGCTCAATGAATTGTGCAGATTTTAAAGTGACGTGGATTTCTTCTCATGCAGAGGCAGGAGTGTATTTGTAGAACTGTGGGATGATTAAATGTGATTCCTTATATCTGGATCACATTAGTATAAGCCTCTGGATCCATCAAAGAACAATTAGAACAACTTATCTTATTGGTTCTGAAATTGATTGATGGCTTCCATAGATGGTCTACCTTTCACAATAACTGCTTTGGAAGCAGTTATTGCAGTGATAGCTCAACCGCTGCTCAATCATGGCTGGCAAACAAATATTAGGGAAGAATGAAAAAAGGGCAAGAGTTTTACCATCTGAACTATGAAGCCAGGTAGCAGCCACTGAAGACAGTTCTGCTGTGTTTTCCTTTAGGGTATATTAGATGCTGGAGGGTGCTGCTTTCTGATTAATTTCAGCAATATACTACCATATCTCCTACCAGAGGTCAGAGTGAGGCTTTTTTTTTTTTTTTTTTTTTTTTTAATGTTAGGACATATCTGTTAGCACAGGGGTCCCCAACCCCCAGGCCATGAACAAGTACCTGTTTGTGGCCTGTAAGGGACTGGGCCGCCCAGCAGGAGATGAGCAGTGGGCCAGCATCACAGCCTGAGCTCTGCCTCCTGTGAAATCAGTGGCAGCATTAGATTCTCAGAGGAGTTGGAACTCTTTTATGAACTGTACAGGTGAGGGATCTAGGATGCATGTTCCTTATGAGAATCTAATGCCTGATGGTCTGAGGTGGAACAGTTTTATCCCAAAAGCACTGCCCTGCCTGTCCATGGAAATACAGTGTTCTGCAAAAGCTGTCCCTGGTGCCAAAGAAATTGGAGACTGCTATGTTAGGGAATTAGGGGTCAGGAGGGAGAGAGAATATTTTTTAGCTTGTTTAGGGGTTCTTTCAAATGAGAGAATATATTCCTTTATAGCAGAGGGTAAATCTACGTAGTACAGGGTGTTGAGTCTAGTCTTTTTCTTTGCAGTTAGGAATATAATTGACAAAAAGAATTCAAATAATTGTTTTAGCCAAATATATATGGTAGGTATGGATAAAGGGAAATGGGAATGGGGTGGTTAAGTAGACCTCATAAAAGAGCTTTAGTTCATGGAGATCATCCCACCTTTCACAGGAATATATTTAGTGTTTTTGTTTATGTTTTAATGTGACTATGAAACCTTAGGAATGCAAATAGAACTTTTTATTCCTTCTCAAGTGTTCCAAGACCTGTGGACGAGGAGTGAGGAAGCGTGAACTCCTGTGCAAGGGCTCTGCCACGGAAACCCTCCCCGAGAGCCAGTGTACCAGCCTCCCCAGACCTGAGCTGCAGGAGGGCTGCGTGCTTGGACGATGCCCTAAGAACAACCGGCTCCAGTGGGTCACTTCTTCGTGGAGCGAGGTATGGTTTAGAAGTCACTGCTGGAGGTTTCTTGAGATGCTCAGCTGACCCGCTAGCATCTAGGCTCACAGAACTGCTTCTTGTTGCACACATTGATACCAAATGCCTGCTACGTGCCAGTTCTTCTCTCCTGATTTCTTCACGAAACATTGCTAAAGTACCCCCACATTGATCAGGCATATGCCTGAGCAGTAGGGGCGCAAGATTTTGTATAGCCCTGGTAGAGAAACTTGGATAAGGTATGCCGAGTGCCTTGATAGAAGTCTGTAATTTTATGGGAGAGCTCAAGGTTCACCCATGCTGGACTTCGGGAAGAACCCTTATGAGAAGAGACTTTCTAGGGAGCATGGCCTGAAAAATGAACAGGAATCAAAGCAAAAGGGGATTTTGGGGGGAAGGTTGTGCCAGACAGAGGGTGCAACCTCTACTCAGGAGTGATGACAGGTGACTGCACATTCAGTACAGAAGGGACATGGGATGGGGTGGAAAGATCATGAGGACCTTGGGTGACACACTAGAAATATATCTCACAAAAACTGGGGAGTCACTTTTATTTATTTTTGGGACAGAGTCTTGCTCTGTTGCCCTACTGTGCAGTGACACAATCTCAGCTCACTGCAGTCTCCACCTCCCTAGCTCATGTAATCTGCTACCTCAGACTAGAGGCATGCACCACTACACCTGGCTAATTTTTGTAGCGACGTGGTTTCACCATGTTGCTGAGGCTGGTCTTGAACTCCTGGGCTCAAGTGATCTGCATGCCTCGGGCTTCCAAACTGCTGTGATGACAGGCCTGAGCCACTGCACCCAGCCTAAAAGGTTATTTTTGACCCTCATCATGTTACCTCCTATGTGTGAGAGGTTGGGTAAATTTAAAGGGTAATTATTTGCTGTACAGTGGTTTTTCCCATTCAGCTCTTAATCCTTTTGTCTGGCCCTTACCCTCCTCAACTCAGATTCCTAACTCCCCAGGCCTTAACCCTAAACCTGGAAATCCTTTTGCCCACCTTGCCTTTCTCCTTCTGGACTCCATCTCACACCCATGTGGCATCTCAAGGTCCCTTTCTTGCTTTATGAGGCTAATGATCTGTGTGATTTTGGGAAAGTTAGTTCCATTTGCTGAACTTCGGTTTACCTTACCTATAGCATGAGGTACTTGGCTGCTGTATCTTTAAGATCCTTCAGTGACTATGGTTGACCTTGTGTAATCTCATCCCTCCTATTTCATGTGGATGGCACAACCTTATGTCAAAGTGCATCTGTTCAGAAGATTTGACCCTGGCAGTCTTCACTTTGACATATCCTGTCTTGGCTCCTAGTGTTCTGCAACCTGTGGTTTGGGTGTGAGGAAGAGGGAGATCAAGTGCAGCGAGAAGGGCTTCCAGGGGAAGCTGATAACTTTCCCAGAGCGAAGATGCCGGAATATTAAGAAACCAAACCTGGACTTGGAAGAGACCTGCCACCAACGGGCTTGCCCAACCCATCCAGTGTACAACATGGTAGCTGGATGGTATTCATCGCCATGGCAGCAGGTGGGTACAGGCAGATCGAGGAGGTTTCTATTCAAGTGAGATGTCAAAAAAGTTGCTCTTAGTCTGTTAATGGTTGTCTAAGTAAAAGCAACTAAGGGCTCAAGTTCTGAAGGCAGAATGGGTTTTGTTCTTTGGCCATCTCTGCCCATGTGGCCCTGGGCAGGTAACAATCTGTAAACCTCAGTTTTCACATCTAGAAAATTATTATCTGGCAGAGCTGATCATCAGGAAATGTGTATAAAACACTTAGCACCAGGCCAATCATACACTGCAGTCTCCACCTCCCTAGCTCATGTAATCTGCTACCTCAGACTAGAGGTCATTGCTGCTACTGAAACTATCACTCAAGTCTTTGTTTTAGAAATGCTGCTCACAGCCTTTAGTCATTTGGTTCTTACATCATGTTTCTGAACAGTGGAATAGCTAGTATTTGTCAAGCCATTACTATGCACGGTGCTAAGTACTCCTATTCGTGGATAGTATGGTCCCTAAAGCTCAGAAGGTCAGGCAATTCAGCCAAGGATACTCAAGTTTTAAACTTATCTTTTCTGAAGATTTGGGTGAAACTTTAGCTAGGATTGGTGTGTGGTGCGGTCCTTCCAGCATTCCACCCAACAGATGTTGTTGCACAGCTGTTCAGAGGACTCGGGTGCTACCCACCTCAGAGAGTCCGGGTAGAGGTATAAATATGTATATATGTTATCTATTCAGGAGGATCTGGAAACCAACAGAGGAAATTAGCATGATTGTCTCTGGCCAGGCATTGTGCTAGGTGTTATACATATTGCTGGGGATTTCTTTTTAAAATTGACTCTAATTAGACTATTTAGATTAAGGGATCAGCAAACAGTTACCAGCTGGCCAAATCTGCTCCCCTAATATCTGCCTGTTTTTATAAAGTTTAACTGGAAGGTAGCCATGTTCATTTGCTTAATATATTGACCACAGCTGCTTTAGTGCTGCAAAGGCAGTGACAAGTACTTTCAAGAGGCCGCATGCCTATACAGCCTGAAATATTTACTATCTTGCCCTTTACAGGAAAAGTTTATTTAGATAATTTGATAACAAGACTTGGCCTCAAATTTTAATAGAGACCGAACTACAGTCAATTATAAGGCATATGTACCTTTTTCTTTAATGCAGTAACTTTAAAATAAGAAAATCAATTTAAAGGGCTACATTTTCCCTGGTTTTCTTTTGATGGCTACTGGAAAAAAAGACAGTTGAGTTGTCCACTTTAAAAACTGTTTAGTTGCACAGTGAAATCACCGACTTCTAAGAAACACCAACTCTACCATGCCAACTCCAAGTGTGGTTCCAGAGCTATCTCTGACCATTTTTTTCTGGCCCAGTTTTGAACTATGTCCTCCACTACTGCAGCTGCACAGATTGTCTGGAATTCTTTAAATTGTGTGATTAAGTCCCTAGCTGTGTCTGTATTTGTTTCTGCATTCTTAGAGCAGCTTCTGTATTTCTGGAGCTTCTCTTCTTTATGAGTCACTTAACTGAGAGACACACACACTCTTGGGCTAGATAGATAGCATTTGCCTAAAACCCTTCTAATCAGATCAAAGGGATCACACTTGTTAGGATAGATGCTATGGACTGTAAGCACATGTGCCTGGCTCCAGCCAATCTGTTTCATCAGCAGGCGTCTTGGTAATGTCATGAAGCATGGGAATTCCTTCTGTCTGATGTCACTGACCTCAGCAGAGTGTTTGACTCCTTCTTCTTCTCTCTCCTGCAGTGCACAGTCACCTGTGGGGGAGGGGTCCAGACCCGGTCAGTCCATTGTGTTCAGCAAGGCCGGCCTTCCTCAAGTTGTCTGCTCCATCAGAAACCTCCAGTGCTACGAGCCTGTAATACAAACTTCTGTCCAGCTCCTGAAAAGAGAGGTAAAAGGCACAACTGTACTAGTCTCTAGATAACTTTTTCAAAGCCTACTTTGTTGGTGATACAGCCTGTGACATGGGTGAGCCATTCACCCGAAGTCTATGTGACAGTGCTCCCTGGAGTTGTATAAGGCACCACTTTGGAGAAGTTCCTGTCCAAATGATCTTTCGGAGACAGTCTCACTCACTGTCACACAGGCGGGAATACACAGCTCACTTCACCTCCGCCTCCTGGGTTCAAGTGATTCTCCTGCCTGCACCTCCCGAGTAGCTGGCATTATGGGTGTGTACCACCACGCCTGGCTAATTTTTGTATTTTTAGTAGAGACAGGGTTTCACCATGTTGCCCAGGCTGGTCTCGAACTCCTGGTCTCAAGTGCTGGGATTACAGTCACAAGCCACGTGCCCAGCCTATCCTAGTGATCTTGTTTGCATGGTTCTGAAGGGAATATTTAATTGCCACAATAATGCTTTTTAACCATTATTAATTTGAAAATGTGAACATAAAGGTGAAGAAGAATAGCCCTCAGGGAGCTCATATTTTAATGGAAGAGACAACTACAATCCATACATAAAGATTTTCATATTGTTGAATATATAAAACAATTCAGAAATCAAAATAGTCATCAGTGAATATGTACTGCCCTAGGACTATACCTAAATATTTTCTTAAAGTTACTTCAAGTAAAGTGCAATGAGTACTCATAGGAAAATGGAAAGTCTGAGTAAACTGTACTGTTCTTCACTATTTAATCTGACAACTGCCAGGAAATATTTTTCAGCCTGATCTGCTTGCCTTGTGCTAAAGAATCTTGCACAAGACCAAAAAAAAAACTAGCTCTGTAGTAGTTACTAGCAGTTACTCAAAGCCAGATCATCCTAGTCCATGCTGGGATACTGCATAGGGAAGAAATGAGCAAGTGGTCATGTTCTTCCAGACTCTGTCCTCCTTTCTTCACTATCAGTGATTTCTCATTTCCACCCTTAATTGCCAGAGATTCAGCCTAGAAGGCCACCAGCACCCCCAACGACAATGGCCGATTATGAAATTGCCGGACAGGATGGGGAGAGTCAACATGCACATATGGCCCAGGGAGGCCATTTGTCTTACTATTTTTGGCATACCCAGCATGTAATACCACATTGGGCACACAAAAGTCTTAAATGAATACATGCATGAGTGTATAGCTACATGAAAGATCGTGTGCAAAGTGCTGTGAGGTCCTCGATCTTGTTCAAAGCAAAGTCACCAAGCACCTTGTATACCTCCCGCACTCTTCTAGGGATGAAAGAATAGAGGTGGGTCATGTTCTTAAAAGAAAGCTACAACAACAAATAAGTGGTGGAGTATTCACAGTGTTACAGTGATGGTCAGTTCTACCTGTGGTGCTGGAATGAGGGGAGTCATAGGGTGCATATCAGAAACGGCTTATTAAAAAAGGTGATGCACCCAGCCAAGCTCCTAAGGTCAGGAGTTTGAGACCAGCCTGGCTAACATGGCAAAACCCTGTCTCTACTAAGAATATAAAAACTAGCTTGGTGTGGTAGCAGGCACCTGTAGTCCTCGCTACTGGGGGAGGTGGGAGGCTCTCTTGAACTCAGGAGGTGAAGGCTGCAGTGAGTGGAGATTGCACCACTGCACTCCAGCCTGGGCTTTTTTTTTTTTTCTTTTGAGACGCTGTCTCAAAAAGAGGAGCTTCTCTCTGTGCCTCTTGGCTGAGTCAGGTCCCTTTTGGAAGAATAAAGGATACAAGCCCAAGGGTCTGTTCTGGGCCAAAAATGTGGCCTACAGTTTACTAAGTTGAGGATTTTCTCCCATTCCCATCCCAGGTACAGTGATGATGACATGGTTGGCAGGGTGACTACTATGAACGTCGGTTGAGTGTATTTTCTGGCTGTGAGTTTTCAGAAAACATTAGTGAGCAGTAAGGATGAGCATGGTGGCAGAAGGAAGAAGATTCCGTTCTTGCCTCTTCTCTGAGCCCCCCACTATGGACCAGGCAGTCTGCTAGATACTGTGAGAGTTTCTTCCCCTTAAGGAGCTTCCACTTAGGTGGAAGTTTCTTAAACTAGAGCCTAGAGAAGACCATTCTGCCCATGGTGGCATCATCCTGTCATCCAGTGTCACCAAACAGCTATGTTGTCCCCTAGACCATCCCGAGTGCCAGTCTAGGGGCAGTCATTGTATACCATCATCAGTGTGTGATGCCTTAGCTGGGTGTCTTGGTTAGATCTCCACCTTGGGGAAACCATCCTTATGATTGCACTGTACATATATGTAAAATTCTCTTCAGGAAAGAGAGAAGGCCCTAAAGCAGTCATACCACCCACAGACTTGTGTCACACTGCATTAAAACTGGTTGTTTGTCTGGAAGCTGCCTGGGCTGCAGACTAGTCATATTAAGTTAAGGATGACCAGATACTCAATACTAATAAGCTGCTCCTCACGGAATCCCACATCATGAGATGGGGGCAGGCAGCATTGTATGGTGGAAAGAGCAAGGACTCTAAAATAATAAAAATAGAGCTGAATCCACACTAACTTGACACTTAGTAGCTATGGAGCTTTGGGCAAGTTTTGAAAAAAATGGGAAATAATGCTTACTTGGAAAGATTGTTTTGAGTAGTAAAGAAGGTAATTCCATTTTTCACATATTTCTTTAGTGCTTACTATGAACCAGAAACTGTTCTGAGGTCTGATTACAAAAACAGCATCCAGCTTAACAGGCACAGATCCCACCTTCTGACAAGCTTACTTCTAAATGGAAATAGCCAACAGACCAACCAATTAATACCCGATGTCAGACAGTAAAGTAGCAGGGGTGAGGAGACAGGAAAACAACTTGAGATTATAATGGTCAGGCAAGACCACTTGATGATTTAGCACTTAAACAGAGACCTCAAGGAAGGTGAGCCACATATGGATCTAGAAGGAGATCTAGAAGGAAAGTGTTCCTGGCAGAGAGACAGCAAAGGCCCCCGAGGCAGGAATATACTAATCTAATTGAGGAATGGCATGATGCTTGGAGTACAAGAAACAAGGTGAAGAGTGGTTAAGCAATACATGAAAAGTGGTACTGGAGGCCTTGTCAGTCAGTGTAAGTATTTCAGATTTAACTCTGAGTATGATGGAAGCCAACAGAGAACTTTGAGCAGAAGAGCAATAGGATCTAGCTTTAGGAAGATTACTGGCAGTTAAGGTGAAAGGAGTGCAGGTTGTCTACAGTAGAACAAGGACTTGTCAACTCTGCCAGGAAGCGGATGGAGGAGGTGTGGCAGTACTGAAGAGGTTAGATGCTGGGTGTATTTTAAAGATTGAGCCAAGAGTATCTGCTGATTGCATGGAGAATTTGAAGCAAAGCAGTGATTCCAAGGTCATCTTCAATAGTGTAAATCAAATACCTGATTCACAGTAATTGTTATAATCAAAAACACTTGTACTGACAGAATAGTAATACATCTCACTTCTGCTTCCTGACTTACATGAAAGGGGTGTGTAAAAAGGAATTTTAGGCAGAAGAATCAAGGCTTGAAGAAGGAACTCTAAGCATTTCCGAATTATGTGTAGCGTAGACTCTAAATATTTTCAAAGTCAAAACTGTGCCTTAAAAATACAGTAAAATGGGCCGGAGGTGGTGGCTCATGCCTGTTATCCCAGCACTTTGGGAGGCTGAGGCAGGTGGATCACCTGAGGTCAGAAGTTCGAGACCATCCTGGCCAACATGGTGAAACCCCGTCTCTACTAAAAGTACAAAAATTAACTGGGCTTGGTGGTGGGTGCCTGTAATCCCAGGTACCCAGGAGAACCATTTGAACGCATGAGGCAGAGGATGCAGTGAGCCGAGATTATGCCATTGCACTCCAGCCTGGGCAACAAGAGCAAAATTCCTTCTCAAACAAAACAGTAAAATGACTAGGCCCTTGCTCCTAAAACATGCACTTATGTTTACATATCCATTCACATGCACTTTCTATCTCCTGAGGCCCATCTGAGTAAGAGGTCCTGATGTACAGTGAAAAAATCACATCTGTCCTGTTCATTGAACAACTAAAGAAATTAGCAAGGACTGGTGTTGACTTAAATTCATTTACTTGCAAACTGGTTGAGACTGACTTAAACCTACACAGAATGTTGGAGACCCAGCTTTTACAGTTAATCTCAATCCATTTGCAGGCAAATCAGGTGGCTTGGCTCCCAATATATCGGGCTCCTTGCTCCTGAAATTATACTTCATGGACCAGCAACACACCCTCCCTTAATGCTCCCCTCTGATAGCCCTTCTGAATCAGAACCAGTGGTACCAGTGGTTTAATAAAATCCTTGGGAGATTCCTAAAGCACTGTTTTAGGGTATTTCCCTGGACACTCAATTCAGTGGTAGCTCCCAGGCTACACAGAGAGGATCAGACATTGATCTTGGATTGGATGTAACATTTTTTAAAAACAAATCATTTAATTTTTGCTAATGGTCAGTCTTTTCTTGGCATCTAAATCCTGCCCCTACCACACTCCCCTACCAAAGTCCCAATGTTTAATGAGAAGAACCACATGTGGGCCCAAGACCTTTGTTCTGTAGGCCCTCACCTTAAGAAAAAGGTGCTATATTAATATTAATAAATCATAATATGCAAATCACCAAAGGTTGGGCGCAGGGGCTCACACCTGTAATCCCAGTACTTTGGCAGGCCGAGGCAGGCAGATCACTTGAGCTCAGGAATTCCAGACCAGCCTGGTCAGCATGGTGGAAAACCCCGTCTCTACTAAAAAATACAAAAACTAGCCGGGCTTGGTGGCACATGCCTATAGTCCCAGCTACTTGGGAGGTTTAGGCAGGAGAACCGCTTGAACCTGGAGGGGCAGAGGTTGCAGTGAGCCGAGATCACACCACTGCATCCAGCCTGGGTGACTGACAGAGTGAGACTGCATCTCAAAAAACAAACAAATAGGATAGACACCCTAGCCAACATGCTAAATGTATTTTCTTATTTTAGAGGATCCATCCTGTGTAGATTTCTTCAACTGGTGTCACCTAGTTCCTCAGCATGGTGTCTGCAACCACAAGTTTTATGGAAAACAATGCTGCAAGTCATGTACAAGGAAGATCTGATCTTGGTGTCCTCGCCAACATCTTAGGACCAGGGGCTTACCTTTCAACCTCTGGAGAGACCAGCTGCCTTTGAGACCAGGAGCTGAGTACTGAGAACCATTTGTGAGCTGCGGCTGTGATGAAGGAGCCTGCTCTGAGGAACAGACAGGTTGCCACCAGGCTCCTACTTCAATTCCCTGAAGCACATGGTACTCTGAAGCACTTGAAAATGGGAAGCGATGACAAATCTGACTTTTAAAAAATCTTTGATTTGCACTGTTATATGCAAGAAGTGGTGAATCACACTGAGATATGTTGATCTGGGGAAAGACTCCCTTTGAATTTCAAAGGGTTCAAGGGCAAAGACATCTTGTTTTAAAAGGTCCTTTATGACTTCAGGTTAAAGACTGAGACTCAGAACTTTCAAATCTGGATGGAATACCTTGCCTAACTGTTGCGTGGAGTTCACATTTTGACTAACCCTGTGAACACCCAAGCCAGGAGTTCTATGAGAAGCCAAATGGTGCTCGCAATTGTGCTTGCTGCTGGACTGGCAAGCTTCATGTTATGTTTATTTGGTGTGTGTGTGTCTTTATTATTTTGTTTAAACTATATTCTGCTTATAGAGAGTCTCTAAGACTAAAATTAACAACTTGAAAAGTATTCCAAGGAATATTATGAAAATAGGGCAACATGGACTGTTTAAGATCTCCATGTAATTGAAATTCATGCAAGAAAACAACTCATATAAAAGATAAATATGGATGCCCCTCACGTTATCAACCTCATAACTTTTGGTGCTTGCTGAATCAGTCCATGAAAAGCTATAGCCTGCTCCTTGAGAATGAGACTTGGCAAGATACCCATTTCTGGTATTTAAAAAATATCTAGGAGGAGCTAAATGGCAAAACAGCAGTGTTGTGAGGGAGAAGGGACCATCATTTATAATGCTCTGTACATACTATCAGAGCTGCTTGGAAAACTGAAGTCTTCTTGTGGCTTTTTCCTACCAACTGATATGTTTAAATTTGCCCTAGGATCTAGTTAACAGCAAAAAAAAGAGAGAGAGAAAGAAGGAAACAGTGGCAATAAAAAAAAATCCATCTGTCTTCTTGCTATGTTAATATTAACAAATCATAATATGCCAAGACCCTCACTGAATAAGAGTATTTTCAGCCATCAGAAGCCAGCTGTTGGTAGACATTAATGAGTTTAAAACTGTTCTCAATTGAAAAAAACATCACACCATTTTGCCAAAACCAAAGTAATTATAATACTGTGTTCTCCTGTAATTTTTTGAGAAGTGGTTATAAAGGGCATATTTACATAAATTCTACTTTATTCCTCAACTTTGATGAATGTAACCCAATTTTACTTCTTTAAAAAGTCTCAATTCAGGCTGGATTAGCCGGCTCAGCATAATCAACGAGACAGTGGTTTGTTAAATTTAGCAGCATACTTTGTTCCCATTCTAATTAAAATCCTGAGTTCTTGAATCCCAGAGAAATAATGCTTAGAAACTTCTCTCCATCTGCTTGGCTTGGCCTAGAGGAGTAGCCATTTTATCAACAGGGAAAAAA
>NW_016804493.1:2649207-2679217 GCF_001698545.2 Rhinopithecus bieti
AAAAAAAAAAAAAAAAAAAAAAAAACTAAAGCAGAGAGAAAACATCCCAACTCCATTCAACCAAAACCAAAGACATTATAAAAAAGAAAAAAAACATAGGTTAGGTAAGGTAGCTCACACCTGTAATTCCAGTGTTTTTAGGAGGTCGAGACAAGAGGATCACTTGAGGTCAGAAGTTCAAAACCAACCTGGACAACACAGCATGAAACCATCTCCACAAAAAAAGTTTACAACATTAGTTGGGCATGGTGCTGCATACCTGTAGTCACAGCTACTTGGGAGGCTAAAGTGGAAAGCCTGTTTGACCCTGGGAGTTCGAGACTGCAGTGAACTGTGAACATGCCACTGTACTCCAGCCTGGGGGAGTGACAGAGCAAGACCCTGTCTAACAGGGAAAAAAAAAAAAAAAAAAAACAGTTCTCTACTACAACCCCGTTGCCTTCTGAAAAACAGCAAGTTATTTCTTTATATAATTATCATTTTATTTTATGGAGAATTAATTTATTAATTAATAGCCTATTATGTGTTCTCACTTGCTTCTCTAAGTAATATTTTGAGAAAAAATGTTGAATAAAACCATGGATTATAGAGAAAAGTCAAAATATATGTGTAATATTTAATTATTTTATAAGTTTTATAATAAAGTATTCCATTTCTTTATCTTTGACACTTGTTAAATTCTTGAATAAGTTAGTGAAAAGTCAGTAATCGCCAAGGTAATTTAACTGTATAACTGTCAGTCAGGACTCTTAGAGAATGGTTGGGTGCAGTGGTTCACCTCGGTAATCCCAGCACTTTGGGAGGCCAAGGCGGGTGGATCACCTGAGTCCAGGAGTTCGATACCAGCCTAGCCAACATGGCAAAACCCTGTCTCTATTGAAAATACAAAAAATTAGCCAGCTGTGGTGGTGCATGGCTATAGTTCCAGCTCCTTGGGAAGCTGAGGCTGCAGTGAAGTGAGATTGCGCCACACCGCTCCCCGCTGGGTGACAGAGAGAGACTCTGTCTCAACAACAACAAATCTTAGAGAGTAACTTCATTGAGAAGAGGAAAGATACGCTATTCAACGATTAGTGATTTTTCTTGTTTGCCTTTGAAGAAATCAAAGTATCAAATGCTAGGATGAAACAGATGACACATTTACCCTCTTGAGGACACCCTATTTTGTTCCCCTGTAATTGTCTTGAAAACATTTGTGGAAATCATCTAAGATAAAACTACCATAAATGTATTTTTACATTTCAAAGTCATTCTATTAAAATATTTTGTAAAATAAAGAGGGGAAAGGGAAGGATGGGCAGGAAAAGAAGAAAAAAACACAAAGTAATTGTTCTTGGCTTTTCAAAATTTTGAATCATTAAACTAGTGGAGAATAAGAACTGGGCAAAGTCTAGTTGATCTGAAAATACTGTATTTTTCCCTGCATCTGTGATTACATAGGTTCATATGCATATCTTTATAGTTAAGAGAATGTTTATATAAATTATTGCTATTTAGCAAACAAAAAATTAAGAAAATGGAACAGATGCAGATAAAATAGACGACAGAAAAAAAGGTATTTTGTTCTTTTTTGAGACAGAATTTCCTTCTTGTTACCCAGGCTGGAGTGCAATGGCACAATCTCAGCTCACTGCAACCTCCGCCTCCCAGGTTCAAGCAATTCTCCTGCCTCAGCCTCCTGAGTAGCTAGGATTACAGGTGCCCACCACCACGCCCAGAAAAAATATATATATTTTTATACCTTTTGGTAATAACCAACCAAATATTAGTGTTTAATGGGAATCAGGTATTGTACTAAACTGTTTATGTATGTTATCTCATTTAATCATCACAATAGCCCACTTAGGAAGATACTATTATTCTTTCTTGGCAGGTGACAACTCAGATTCACAGACATTACATATTTAGCGCTAGTACACAGTCACTGAGTGATAGGGTCAGGACTCAAACTCAGATCCACTGGGGTTCTCATCACTGTGCTGCATTACCCTGGGTTAGAGGAAGAAAAAGAACATGCAGGCCTTAGAAGTCTACTTTTTGTCCCCTGAGATGCATGTGAATGGAGTTTGACAATAAGTGATTTAACAATGATGAATTATGGGCAGAGCTGGGAATTTCAGATGGGGAACTGGGGTTGGGAAGTAATAAATTCTCACTTAGCTAGTCTTTTCAACAAAGTATACTTAAAGACTTGTTGCATATCTAAGTCTTTATTCCTTAATAATTGCTTTGCTCTGGGATGACAGTATTTCCTGGGCAGTCGCACCACAGTTATCTGGAGCCTGCAACTCCAAGTCCATTAAGATGGAGGGAAAGCGTGAGCAAGAATTCTCTTGGCATGGGTTCTATATGCTAATGGTAGAGAGACAACACCACACCAGAAAGAAAAAAAAAAACCGTTGTCTTTATACCTTTTGGTAATAAGCAACCACATCTCTGTGTTTAATGGGAATCAGGTATTGTACTAAACTATTTATATATGTTATCTCATTTAATCCTCATAATAGCCCAATACACCACAATACCTCACAATATACCCGCATGTATTATGTAAGACATGGTTTATGAAAATTTATAGCACAGAACCCATTATTGCTAAATGTGATGTGGAAAAGGTCATCTAATTATGTGCTATATGGTTTTATCTTTGAAAATGTAAAAATATGCATAAGGATTCCATGCTTTGTCTGTTTTACCTTATCTTCCCCCTAAGATCTTAATTCCTTGAATACCTTTATGGTCTCCACTGGTGTTAACACCTAAGATCGTTTTTATCAGTCACCCCTGGATCTGGGTCACTGACACTTTCCTCCTCCTGAGAGGACCACAGGCTCCTGAGAGGTGATTCTCAAACTGCTGTCACTCAATTGCTATCATCGTGAGTTTTTCCCATAAGCACATATCACCTCTACCAACTTTTAAATCTAGTTAATTAAAAATACGATTTGCTGCAAAAAATATTTAGGCCAGCCATGGTGGCTCACACCTGTAATCCCAGTACTCTGTGAGGCTGAGGCAGGTGGATCACCTGAGGCCAGAAGTTCGAGACCAGCCTGGCCAACATGGTGAAACCCCGTCTCTACTAAAAATACAAAAATTAGCTGGACTTGGTGGTGACACCTGTAGTCCCAGATAGGAGGCTGAGGCAGGAGGATCGTTTGAACTCGGGAGGTGGAGGTTGCAGTGAGCCGAGATCGCATCATTGCACTCCAGCCCGGGGGATACAGTGAGACTCCATCTAGGAACAATCATTCTCAGCAAACTAACACAAGAACAGAAAACCAAATACCACATGTTCTCACTCATAAGTGGGAGTTGAACAATGAGAACACATGGACACAGAGAGGGGAGCATCACACACCAGGGCCTGTCAGGGGCAGGGGGTGTTGGGGAGGGATAACATTAGGAGAAATACCTCACGTAGGTGATGGGTTCATGGGTGCAGCAAACAACCGTGGCATGTGTATGTAACAAAACTGCATGATTTGCACGTGTGCCCCAGAGCTTAAGGTATAAAAAAGTAAAAATATTAATTTCTCTTTAAAAAAAAAAGATATTTAAAAGGCAACTGTTTTATAACTCCTTTAAACATAGAATCGATAGAACATGGCATAAAGGGTAGCCACAAAAGCCAAGTATTTACATTTGTTAATTTTAATTAAAAAATAAAATAGTCACTACAATTGGTTTACAAAACTCATCTGAAAATAAAAGAACTCCTCAGTGAGACTAAGTGACTTGTTCATAGTTTCTCAAGAAGAGTCAGTTTAATATCACTAAGTTTAGAATAAAGATGAGATTTTATGTAAGATTTTCTTGAATCCCAATTCACATTTGCACAGAGAAAGAACAAATTATGTCCATTTAATTGTGCCTTGGCTGATAGAGCTCGACATTGAGGATCATGATGTAAGTGATGTTTGTTCAACTAATTTTTGTAGAGAAGCCTTCAAAAGCAGTACCTACTATGTTTCTCTGAATGTGCACAGCTATTTGTTAGTTTCCGCAATGGCATAGTGCGTTACTCATCTACAACCACTGTATTGTTTGAATGTCATGAAGAGATACTTGCAAAGTGTCCTGAGTGTTTCCTTAAACTATTTTTTTTTCTTGAGTCAGAATCTTGCTCTGTCATTCAGACTGGGATGCAGTGGCACAATCTCAGTTCACTGCAACCTCTGCCTCCCAGGCTCAAGTGATTCTCCTGCCTCAGCCTCCCAAGTAGCTGGGACTACAGGTGCATGCCACCACAACCAGCTAATTTTGTATTTTTAGTAGAGAAGGGATTTCGCCATGTTGGCCAGGCTAGTCTCAAATTCCTGGCCTCAAGCAATCTGCCCGCCTTGGTCTCTCCAAGTACTGATATTACAGGCATGAACCACTGTGCTTGGCTTCCTTAAACTATGTTTAATGAGGGACACAGTCGAGTTTATAATCGGGTCATTCAATAACCAAAAGTCATTTTTATAATTGTTGGTTGGTTTAATGAACACATTAGGTTTAAAAATTGTTCCCAACATTCTAATTGGGATTAAAAAGAGACACCAATATCTAGGAAAAGGAAATTCTGCATGTCTCTTCTTCCCACCTGTTTAATTCAACCCATTCTTCTTCACACAGCCTTGGCCTCCCCATATAGGCCATCTCTGCCCCATACAGGTTAGGAGATAGCTTGACATCGTCTCATGTTGCACTGCAATGCCCATACCACACACTGGAAAATGCTATTTTAGATCAAACCACGTGGTCCTCCTCAACCCTCCATTCTGATGGCAAATAGACTTTTTAAAACTGGTGTGCAGTACAAGGAGTGGTCCATTAACAGTCGCAGCACTTATGGAGATGGTAGCTCTGAAGATAAACCAGAGCCAGAGGCTGTTCCTGCTGGAGATGAGGCCCAGGCCCAGTTCCCCCTTTGTCTCTTCCTATCCCTTCTTTCATGTGGCTGGACTACAGGAAGGAGCTGGCAGCACCCATTTGGCAGAAGGCCTAGCTCTACTGTTCTTCAGTGTGTCCCTCAGTTCCTGCAGACTCTCCATATCCTAGCAGCTGAGAGTCTCCTCTTCCTAGAAAGAGGGTCTTCTCTCCCCTGTCCCTATGCCTTTTGAGAGCCAAGCTGGCTGTAGAGTAAGATTCACGACAATGGTTTCTAAATAACTAGCTGCATCACTACCACCTAAAGTTATTTTATACAAAAACTTTCCAGGTCCCTTTCAAGAAATAGAATTCATTAAGCCTGAGGGTGGGGCCTGGGAATTTATATTTTAAAAGGCATTCAAGTTTTTCTCAAGAATAGCTAGGTTTTGAACCACTGGTCTAAGGCCAAAAAATAAAATAGGAAGTGCTTGGATGTGTTTCCTTAGACAAAGGAGTGCCTGTGGTTGCATGCTATCCCATGCAGCTGTGCAGTGGTTGGGCCAAATTTAGCTAATAATCAAATGACCCTTTGCCTGTCTCATCTTCGGCATGTACATTTCAACGGTAAACTATTAGTTGGTCAAGATAACAATTCACAGACAGAGACCCCACATGCTGGTATCTTAGTTTATTCTCATTGTCAGGCAAGCCAGGAGCCTGCACTCAGGATTGGAGGATGGGGAGCAGAAGCGTTGAAAACAATTGACCATTTTTCTCAGTCAAACACCCACATGCAAGAGCTAGAATACTGTGCTTTTAAAAAAATACTTTTGTAAAAAAAGAGTGTACAATAGGAAACCCGAAGAAATACCCATTGGAATATGCCTCTCGCAAGCTACTCCCAAGGCTTCACGTGTGTTTATGGAGAAATGCACAGTAAAGGCAGAAGGACAGCTGCTGTCCTATTTCCTGCTTGGTCATTAGGTGCCAAGAGGTGAGTTAATCATTTTTTAAATGGATGGTGCCAACTTTCAGCATCCTTATAAATTGTGAGAAATGCATTGGTTGCCTTGACTAAATGAAATGGTCACTTCAGCTTTTGTACAACAGCAAACCAAAAATCAACAAAAAAGTTATATAGGGAAGAGCCACCAGAATGATGTTTTTGGCCCAGCTAAAGATGTTAGCTTCACTGTTTGTGCTTTTCTTGGCCTTTGATTTCTGTTTAATGGCTAATTTTATTAATTCACAGTTTCTGTATTTTTTAAGATTGATTCCAGATATTTAAATATTAACGTTGTTTATTTCTATATCCACATAGTCTGAAACCAATAAAGAAATAATTGTTATTGTTCTCAGCAAATTTCTTTGTTATGATGCCCATATTGTGCGGGCTTTTATTACTCACAGCTAGGCCTGCTGAGAAGATAGACATTTCACATTTTCTTAGAGGTTGTATTTGTTTTAGTGCTAAAAGTCCCTCTGACATGCCGAATCACCCTGTCATACTTTGGTTTGCCTTAACTAATATTTTTTCTTGCATTTTTGCTAATTAAAATGCATTTATTCTTTGGATGAGTATATACTGACTATCAACTGCAATGTGAGCTCCAAGCACGGAAAAATATCTTGTTCCTGACCCAAAGGGACTTCACTTAAAAATACAGAAGGCAATGTTACAAGGTCATATAGTTCTAATATTAGAAACAAAAACAAAACCTCACTTTTACATTGATCCTGATTAGCATTTGAAAATGCTTGTTTCAGTCTGTTATTGTGAATATCATATATGCACAGCAGGACTATAAAACTGTTTTTAACTTCTTCCAAAATAATAATATCACAAAATTATGGCATTAAGCAGAAAGGAGTCCACTTGAAAATTAATTGATAGAAATGAAGAACTGGAAGAGAATTTAGAACGTATTTATCTCCTTCATTTCACAGATATAGAAACAGACACCCAAATATTTTAGAGCCTTTCCTAAAATTACCCAGTGATTTAAAAGTTAGGTCCATTAAGGGACAATTTTAGGTAAGCATACTTTTGCTGTATTATAAAATTTTATTGATTTTGCCTGACAGGTAGACATTTTGTTGAGTTTAAGGACATGTTTGATGAGTAGTGAGTTTAAAATAAAAAGCTAGTAAGAAACATTTCTTAGTTCATATATGTGATATCTGAAGTTCCATTCCCCCCCCAAAAATGCTCTGGTACCATAAAAAACACAAGAATACTGTCATCCTCCCTCTGTATAGGGAAAAGGTGACATTATGAAAGTATCATTTTTAAAACTGTCTGACCCATTCCCTTTCCAAAAGTCAAATATCTTCAGGGAACTGAACTATTGCTTTGCTTTCAGCCATGAATTAAGAATAACGTTGAATGTTGCAAACTTTATACTAAAACCACTAGACGCTCAATGGGTGGATTTTATGGTATGTAAGTTATATCTCAATAAAATTGTTTAAGTAAAAATACGCTTGCAGTGAGGACTATCTTTGCTCACATCTGTTGTTGCTGTGATGACACTGACAGGGTCCCTGCAGGAGAAAGCCTGTTTCTGCTGGACAAGAGTTCAAGATTCTGAACTCACGTTACAGAAAACAGTTGCAGTGATGGGGATCTGCCATTGGCATTACACCTGACCCATTCAACCTACTTTTAAGAGTTTGGCAGAAGCAGGAACATCTGTATTTACAGTCATCTGCATCCCAAGAGGGAAAAATATCCATGATAATGCTAGGGTTAGAGAGGGCAGAAGGTAGGAAAATCTAATTTGGTATTATCCCCTTCTTTCTATCCTACTGGTTAATAGGAAAAATACCTGGGAGAAAGAATTGTGGACACGCTGTTCTTTAATGTCTTGTGGATTTTAAGAAATATTTTTTTTAAAATCTGCCTTAAGAATTATCTTATTCTGATAGCCAGGCGATGGTGGCTCAAGCCTGAATCCCAGCACTTTCGCGCGCGGCGACGACGGGCGGACACAAGGTCAGGAGATCGAACCATCTGGCTAACACGGTGGAATACCCCGTCTCTACTAAAAACTACAAAAAACTAGCCGGGCGAGGTGGCGGTTGCCTGTAGTTCCCAGTCTTACCTGGGAGGCTGAGGCAGGAGATAATGGCCTGAACCCGGAGGCGGAGCTTGCAGTTGAGGCTGAGATCCGGCCACCAGCACTCCAGCCTGGGTGACAGAGCGAGACTCTGGTCTTCCAAAAAAAAAAAAGAAAAAAAAAAGAATTATCTGATGGAAGTTTTAATGTTTTGCTTGTTTTCAGAAAATTTTCCTAGGACCTATCTGTTAAACCAAGATTAACAATGTATTAAGATGTTAGAGTTCCCAAAGACTAGCAACAGAAGTAGGCAGAACAGAAAGAAGCAATGATGATATAATGATAACAACTGACATGAATGCCCATCTGCTATGAGCAAGGGATATACTTTGTATTTTCCACATATTAATCTGAATTTCTGTAATTATCTGCATCTTAAGATATGAAATAATTATTGACTCTCCTAATTATGTTTGTGAACCAAGGCTCACAGACATTTCATACAATGGCACCAAATTCACAAAGAGCCTATTATGTTGACTAAGAGCAAGGCATTTGCATCCCTATGAACCTCAAGTTCATATCCTGAGTTCCCCCAAAGAATCCATCTGGTCAACAGCAATGTCATTTCATTTATTTGAGCCTTAATTTCTTCATTTAGGAATAGGCATTTAATCATTTATTCAATGAAAGTTAGCACCATTTATACTGGATTCTACAAAGTTTAATAGATATACACAAGGTTTCTGCCATCACTGGGTTCATGACTCACAGATATGGACCACCATTAACCAAGGAATCCCACAAAATTACAACCAAGAGAAGCATAAGCAGAGAAGATGTATGACTGCAGCAGAAGCTACATGGTGCTCTCAACGTATCTGCTTGATTCCCTTAGCCATTTTCTTGCATCAGCCTGTGGCGTGATTCCACTCCCAAAGCTAGCACCTGCATTTCTTTTTCCAGGGGTGGGCATGCACTGCCAGCACTCACTTTGGATGCAAGCACAGAAAACCACAAGTGCCTGGAAATGTACTCTCCCATCCAGCCAGGTGCAGGCTTGCAACCAATGTGTCATTCATTCATTGGCAATTGGCCTACTCAGGAGTAACTTTAGTAACCAGAATTCTTTTCAACTTTTTATAAGGTTTTGTTTACTAAAGGGACGTAGCTGGTACCTAGTAAAACTCAACAAATGGTAACTATAAAACGACAAGAGAAAGAAAAGAAGACAACAGATGCTCTAGCAACAACTAAGGATATTTTGAGGGTAAAAGAAGGGTTTACGCACAGGGGTAGGGTAGGCTTCTTGACATTGGTAAATAATATTTTTGATATGATCCCCAAAGCACAGGCAACAAAACCAAAAATAGACATGGGAGGTTGTATCAAACTTAAAAGCTTCTTCACAAAGGAAACAGTCAATAGAATAAAAAAGTCAACCTAAAGAATGAGAGAAAATATCTGTGAATCATCTATCTGATAAAGAGTTAATATCCAAAATATATCAAGAACTCATATAACTCAATAGCAAAAAAAAAAAAAAAAAAAAAATCAACACTTATAATTTAAAAATGTGCACAGGACCTGAATAGACGTTTCTCAAAAGAAGATATACAAATGGCTAACAGGTATGTAAAAATGTGATCAACATCACCAATTATCAGGGAAACACAAATCAAACCCACAATGAGCTATCACTTCATACCTATTAGAATGGCTGTCAAAAAGACAAAACAGTAAGTGTTAGGATATGGAGAAAAGGAATCCTTGTACACTACTGATTAAAATGTAAATTAATACAACCATTATGGAAAACTATATACAGGTTCTTCAGAAAACTAAAAATAAATATTTGATCCAGCGATCCCACTTCTGGGCATATATCCAAAGGAAATGGAATCAGTATGTTGAAGAGACATCTGCATTCCAATATTCATTGCAGCATTATTCACAAAGCAAAGTTATGGAAGCAACCTAAGGGGCCATTGACAGATGCATGGATAAAGAAAATATGATTATATATACCATGGAATATTCTTTACTCCTAAAAAGAAAGAAATCCTGCTATTTGTGACAGTATGGATGAACCTAGAAGACATTGTGCTAAGTAAAATAAGCCAGACAGAGAAAGGCAAATACTGAATGCTGTCACTTGTGTATAAAATCTAAAGTACTCGGATACACAGAAACAAAGAGTAAAATGATTGGGGTGAGGGACAAGGAGAAATTGGGAGATGTTAGTCAAAGTATCCAAAGTTTCAGTTATAAGATGAAGTTGTAAGTTCTGGAGATCTCGC
Organism: Rhinopithecus bieti; assembly: GCF_001698545.2. NCBI lineage: Eukaryota > Metazoa > Chordata > Mammalia > Primates > Cercopithecidae > Rhinopithecus > Rhinopithecus bieti. Next base: position 2,659,424 of record NW_016804493.1, read on the forward strand.
ATACAACATGGTGATCAAGTCTACAGTTTATAATGTTATAGACTTGAAATTTGCTAAGAGGGTAGATCTTAGATATTTTCACCACATAAAAGAAGAAAAGGGAAAAAAGAAAGAGAGGGAAGGAGGGAGGAAGAAAGGTAGGAAAGAAGAAAAGAAAAAAGGGAGAGAGAGGTAACTAGATGGGTGATGGATATGTCATTAGCTTAACTGTGCTGATCATTTCACAATGTATACATACATGAAAACATCAAGTCATACATGTTAAATATATACAATTCCTATTTGTCAACGATATCTCCACAAAGCTGAGAAAGAAAGAATTTTATGGTTTTGAAGCTTTGCAGGAAATAACGATGCTTATGGTTGATTCGTGGATGAGATTTTGTGAGGCCTTGGATCATCCAACCTCAGCTGCCAATCTCTTGGCACAGGTGCATGGCTGAGGTCCTCAAAGGACTGAGAGCTGGCAGCCTGGGGAGTGATCAGCTGCCAACCCTTTCCTCTCTGCAGAGTGGGAAGAAGTTGGTTCCTGTGCGACCATTAATTAAATCCTGAATGGGTGGGCACTTTTAACGTCTTTTCCAGTGTGACAGTCTTGCTAGCAGAGTTCATAACTGAACTGCAGTCAGCCTCAGTCAGGGAACAGGAAGCAACCTGTGGCTGGGGCCAAAGTACTTGTTCTCCATCCAAATGTAGTCACCCAGGTAGAGGTCTTAGTTGGAGGTCAGCCTGTAATTCTCAATGGATCCATTGTTTCCACCCATCTCGCCTCTGCAATGTCCGGAAGACTTGAAATAGGATTTGGGGCAAGATTAATGTGCTGCTTTACTATATTGTCTCTCTGGAAGGCACACTTTGGGTATTGTTTACTAGCACAAAGAGTCTTTCAGAGTCACCTTGTAAAGGATTGCTTTTTGGAAGATTATATTTGAGAGTTAAGTGTCTCAGTATCGACAGGATAAAGTGGCAGGGAGATTTAGCTGTGATCTAGATAATCTTATCAACCCAGATAATTCAGACTTTGGTTTTACTGCCTTCAAATGCAGTAGCCAAATAATCACCAGCTAGCTTAGTTCACTTCCACACAAAAAAAGAGGGCTGACACTTACTAAGCTCCAATTATGGGCCAGATACTCTCTTAGGCACTTTATCTGCACTCTTTCCTTAATTCTCATATCAAATTCCTTATTATCATTTCCTCCCTTTTAAGTAGGACAAAAATGAAGTTCAATAATTCACTTAAAATCACACAGAAAATAAATGATTTAACTAGGTTTAGAATTGGTCTGTTTCAGGCAAAAGTAAAGGTCTTTCTACTTAGAAAGGAAGTAGAAGAAGCCAACTTTTAAAGTAACAAGCCAATAGTAAGATCTATTTAGATATTGCTCTGTGGCTTCTACTTACTATTTGATGGTGGAAGCTTCCTGCAAACCTACTCGTAAACAGATAAAGTTTGGCTAAATATGGGGGGGAAAACCTGCCTAAAAATTCTAGAAAGTAAATATAAGCAGAAACGTTGAGAAAAGTCAAGTGTGGAGAAGTAAAATACAAAAAGTTAAGTTTTCTTCTCTCTTTTCTTCTCTTTTTTCTTATTTATGGCTTTATCTTGAGGGCAGGTTATACACACAGCACAGCATCGGGATGGGGGGGCTAGAATCCTGATAGAATTTCTGGATGAAAGAACTAGGGAAAGGAACCCCAAATATCAGGTCAGGCTCCCAGATAAGAACAGAGGAATCCCACCTAAATGGAAAATGTTAAAAAAAAAAAAAAAAAAAAAAAAGGCATTTCCGAATCCTGAATATGAATTTTATATAAATCTCCAACCTGGAGAACACCATGCATGTGTGGGTAAACTCAAAACATCACAGCAAAGGCTTAAAGAATTAAATTGAAATTTGAACTAATAACCACAGTAAATGAAACAGAGCTTATACTTTGGGTCTGATCTAATGAATTATCTGCTAAAATAAAATCACTGTTCTTCAGAGGAATGTAACAGAACCCAGAGGCCTTCACATTATAACCATATGTCCAGGATCCAACCCAAAATTACTCAACAAACAAAGAACTGACAAATATGAATAATTTCTATAGGAAAAGATGATCAACATATGCCAACCCCAAAATGACCCAGATGTTGGGAGAATCCATGTGTTTAAAGTTACATAAGAACTTTAGAGCAGATGATAGAACCATCCTTGATAATAACAAGAATACATTCTAAGTGAAAAAAGAATATAAATATCAGGGAAATATAAAATATAAAAAAGAACCAAATGAAAATTTTATAACTGAAAATATTAACAATAAAATTTACTGCCTGAGCTTAATGAAATAATAGATATGACAAAGGAAAGAAGCAGTGAACTTGAAGATAGATTAATAGAACATATCAAGTCTGTAGAGAGAAAGATAAATGATTAAAAAAAAACAAAGAGTTCAGATAATGGTGGGGTAAGGACCTCCAAAAATCACTTCCTCCATAAAAGCAATGAGCAGGGAGGGGCCAAGATGTACGATTAGAAGCAGCTGTGGTCTGTGGCACTCTCAGAGAGGAACGAAAATGTCAAATGAATTCTCCACCTTCACCTGAAGTATCCAGGTTCTCACAATGGGACTGACCAGGCAGTTGGTGCCACCCACAGACAGTGAGGAAAGGTAGGGTGGGGTCACAGCCCACCTGGCAGTGGCATGGGGCAAGGGGAGATCTCCCTCCCCCAGTCGATGGAGGTGGTGAGTGAGTGTGCTACCCACCTGGGAAAGCACACATTTTCCATGGATCTTTGCAACTCATTGATCAGGAGATCCCCTAGTTAGCCCATGCCGCCAGGACTTTGGGTCCCAAGCACAGAGGTGCACAGACTCTCAGTGGCTGCTCGGGCAGGCAATGAGACAGAGGAGTTGTTTTGGATACTTCAGCCCTGGGACTTCTGGTGAGGCAGGAAGGCAGCTGAAGCCAGGGAGCCAAGTGGCATCATTCAACAGGCCCTGCTCCCACAGAACTTTACCAGCTGAGATCCACTGGCTTGGAATCCCTGGCTGGCCAGTGGCAGCAGGCTGGAGACTGCCTAAGATGACCAATTTCCAGGGGGAGGGGCGGCTACCATCTCTGCAGCTCCAGTCAACTGTTTTCCCCTGTGGTGCCAAAGAGACTCGGTGGTTTGGACTGGGAGGCATTCCCCACAGTGCAGCACAGTCTGGCCAGACTACTTCTTTAAGTGGAACCCTGATCCATCCCTCATCACCAGGCGGGGCTTCCCCACCAGCATTTCAGCAACTCCAGCCAGGGGTTTATGGACAGATCTTTGATCTCCCTGGGACAGAGCTCCTGTGAGGAGGAGTGGCTGCAGTCTCCGTGGTTCAGCCTATTTAATCTTTCCTGCCAGCTGGCTCTGGAGAGTCTGGACAGTGCAGAGCACCCACTCTGCCAAGGGGCAGCAAGACTGCTTCTTTAAGTGGGTCCCTGATCTCATTTCTTCCATCTGGGCTAGACCTCCCAACAGGGGTCTCCAGATACCTCATACAGGAACGTTCCAGCCAGCATCAGGTAGGTGCCCCTCTGGGACAGAGCTCCCAGAGGAAGGAGCAGGTGGCCATCTTTGCTGTTTTGCAGCCTCCGCTGGTGATACCTCCAGGTGTGGGAGGGCCCCAGGTGAATAGGGTCTGGAGTGGACCACCAGCAAACTGCAGGAGCTCTACACAAGAGGGGCCTGAATGTTAAAGGAAAAAACAAAGCAACAAAACAAAACATCAACAAAAAGAGACCACACAAAAAAACCCATCCAAAGGCCAGCAGGCCTCAAAGATTGAAAGTAGATAAGCCCACAAAGATGAGAAAAAAACAAACAAACAAACAAACAAACATAAAAACACTGAAAACTCAAAAAGCCACAGTGCCACTTCTCCTCCAAATGATCGCAACACCTCTCCAGCAAGGACTGGGCTGAGACTGGGGTGGATGAATTGACAGAAGTAGGCTTCAGAAGGTGGGTAACAGTGAACTTCACTGAGCTAAAGGAGCATGTTCTAACCCAATGCAAAGAAGCTAAGAACCATGATAAAACATTACAGGAGCTGATAACCAGAATAATCAGTTTAATCAGTTTATGGAGAAACATAAATGACCTGATGGAGTTGAAAAAACACAACATGAGAACTTTGCAATGCAATCACAAGTGTCAAGAGCCAAATAGAACAAGCAGAGGAAAGAATCTCAGAGCTTCAAGACGATTTTCCTGAAATAAAACAGGCACACAACATTAGAGAAAAAAGAATGAAAAGGAAAGAACAAAACCTTTGAGAAATATGGGATTATGTAAAAAGACCAAACCTACGACTGACTGGGGTACCTGAAAGAGATGGGGAAAACAAAACCAAATTAGAAAACATACCATCCAGGCGAACTTCCCCAACCTAACAAGACAGGCCAACACTCAAATTCAGGAAATCCAGGGAACCCCAGTATAATACTCCATGAGAAAACCAACCCCACGATATATAATCATCAGATTCTCTAAGGTTGAAATGAAAGAAAAAATGTTAAGGGCAGCCAGAGAGAAAGGCCAGGTCACCTTTCTAGGGAAGTCCATTAGACTAATAGCAGACCTCTCAGCAGAAATCCTTCAAGCAAGAAGAGATTGGGAGTCAATATTCAACATTCTTCAAAGAATTTCCAACCAAGAATTTCATCTCTGGAAAAACTAAGCTTTAGGAGCAAAAGAGAAATAAAATACTTTTCAGACAAGCAAACGCTGAGGGAATTCATCACCATCAGGCCTGCCTTGCAAGAGCTCCTTAAGGAAGCACTAAATATAGAAAGGAAAAACCACTACCGGCCACTGCAAAAACACACTGAAGTTCACCGACCAATGACACCATGAAGCAACTACGTAAACATGTCTGCAAAATAACCGGCTAGCATCATGATGACAGAATCAAATTCACACATAACAATATTAATCTTAAATGTAAATGGCCTAAATGTTCCAATTAAAAGACACAGAATGGCAGGCTGGATAAAGACCTATCAGTGTGCTGTACTCAAAAGACCCATCTTACATGCAAAGACACACATAGGCTCAAAATAAAGGGATGGAGGAGATTTTACCAAACAAATGGAAAACAGAAAACAGTAGGCTTTGCAATCCTAGTTGCTGACAACAGATTTTAAACCAAAAAAAAGATAAATAACTCTATTACGAATCATAAAGAGATCATTTCAACAAGAAGAGCTAACCATCCTAAACGTATATTCACCCAACTCAGAGGAATCCAGATTCATAAAACAAGATTTTAAAGACCTACAAATAGACTCCCACACAATAATAGTAGAACACCTCACTGTCAATTTTAGACAGATCACTGAGACAGAAAATTAACAAAGATATTCAGGACCTAAACTCAGCTCTAGATCAAGTGGACCTGATAGGTATCTACAGAACTCTCCACCTAAAAACCACAGAATATACATTCTTCTCAGGCCACATGGCACTTACTTTAAAATTGATCACATAATTGGAAGTAAAACACTCTTCACCAAATGCAAAAGAACTGAAATTATAACAGTTTCTCAGACCAGCACAACCAAATTAGAACTCAAGATTAAGAAACTCACTCAAAACCACACTACTACATGGAAATTGAACAACCTGCTTCTGAATGACTCCTGGGTAAATAATGAAATTAAGGCAGAAATCAAGTTCTTTGAAACTAATAAGAACAAAAAGACAACATACCAAAATCTCTGGGAAGCAGCTAAAGCTGTGTTAAGAGGGAAATTTATAGCAGGATTGCCCAAATCAAAAAGCTAGAAAGATCTCAAATTAACACTTAACATCACAGCTAAAAGAACTAGAGAACCAAGAGCAAACAAACCCCAAAGCTAGCAGAAGACAAGAAATAACCAAGAACAGAAGGAGATAAAGACACAAAAAAACCTTCAAAAAAAAAAAAAATGCATCCAGGAGCCATTTTTTTGGAAAAAAAAAATAACAAAATAGACCACAAGTTGACTAATAACAAAGAAAAGAGAAAATAATTAACTAGATACAATCAGAAATGATAAAGGGGATATCACCACTGACCCCACAGAAATACAAACAACTATCAGAAAATACTATAAACACCTCTGTGCAAATAAACTAGAAAATCTAAAAGAAACTGATAAATTCCTGATACATACACCCTCCCACAACTGAACCAGGAAGAAGCTGAATCCTTGAATAGACCAATAATGAGTTCTGAAATTAAGACAGTAACAAATAGCCTACTAACCAAAAAAAAAAAAAAAAAAAAGCCTAGAACCAGACAGATTTACAATTCTACCAGAGGTACAAAGAGGAGCTGGTACCACCTCTTCTGAAACTATTCAAACAACTGAAAAGAAGGGACTCCTCCCTAATTCACTTTATGAGGGGGCCAGCATCATCCCGATACTAAAACCTGGCAGAGATACAACAACAACAACAAAAAAGAGAACTTCAGGCCAATAGCCCTCATGAACATTGATGTAAAAATCCTTAATAAAATACTGGCAAACCAAATCCAGTAGCACATCGAAAAGCTTATCCACCACAATCAAGTCAGCTTAATCCCTGGGATTCAACGTTGGTTCAACACATGCAAATCAATAAATTTAACTCATCACTTAAACAGAACTAAAGACAAAAACCAGGATCATCTCAATAGATGCAGAAAAGGGCTTTGATAAAATTCAACCTCCCTTAATGTTAAAAACTCTGAAACTAGGTATTGAAGGAATATAACTCAAAATAATAAGAGCCACTTATGACAAACCCACAGCCAATACCATACTGAATGGGCAAAGGCTGGAAGCATTCCCTTTGAAAACCAGCACGCAACAAGAATGCCCTGTCTCACCACTCCTATTCAACATAGTATTACAAGTTCTGGCCAGGGCAATGAGACAAGAGAAAGAAATAAGGGGTATTAAAATAGGAATAGAGAAAGTCAAATTGTCTTTTTTTTTTTGTCTTTTTTATTATACTTTAAGTTCCCGAACTAAAGACAAAAACCAGGATCATCTCAATAGATGCAGAAAAGGGCTTTGATAAAATTCAACCTCCCTTAATGTTAAAAACTCTGAAACTAGGTATTGAAGGAATATAACTCAAAATAATAAGAGCCACTTATGACAAACCCACAGCCAATACCATACTGAATGGGCAAAGGCTGGAAGCATTCCCTTTGAAAACCAGCACGCAACAAGAATGCCCTGTCTCACCACTCCTATTCAACATAGTATTACAAGTTCTGGCCAGGGCAATGAGACAAGAGAAAGAAATAAGGGGTATTAAAATAGGAATAGAGAAAGTCAAATTGTCTTTTTTTTTTTTGTCTTTTTTATTATACTTTAAGTTCCAGGGTACATGTGCACAATGTGCAGGTTTGTTACATATGTATACATGTGCCATGTTGGTGTGCTGCACCCATTAACTCAACATTTACATTAGGTATATCTCCTAATGCTATCCCTCCCCCCTCTCCCCACCCCAGAACAGGCCCTGGTGTGTGATGGTCCCCTTCCTTTTTCCAAGTGTTCTCATTGTTCAATTACCACCTATGAGTGAGAACATCCAGTGTCTGGTTTTTTGTCCTTGCGATAGTTTGCTGAAAATGATGGTTTTTGTCTTTGTTTGCAGATGACATGATCCCATATGTAGAAAACATTGTTGTCTCAGCCTAAAAGCTTCTTAAGCTGATAAGCAACTTCATCAAAGTCTGAGGATACAAAAATCACAAGCATTCCTATACACCAACAACAGATAAGCAGCAAGCCAAATCATGAATGAACTCCCATTCACAACTGCTACAAAGAGAATAAAATACACAGTATTACAGCTAACAAGAGAAGTAAAGGACCTCTTCAAGGAGAATTATTGCTGAAGGAAATCAGAGAGGACACAAATAGAAAAACATTTCATGCTCATGGATAGGAAGAATCAATATTGAGAAAATGGCCACACCGCCCAAAGTAATGTATAGATTCAATGCTATTTCCATTAAAACTACCATTAACATTCTTCACAGAATTAGAAAAAAACTATTTTAAAATTCATATGGGACCAAAATACACCCTGTATAACCAAGACAATCGTAAGCAAAAAGAACAAAGCTGGAGGCATCACACTACCCAACTTCATACTATACTGTAAGGCTAGAGTAACCAAAACAACATGGTACTGGTACAAAAACAGAGAGACAAATGAAACAGAATAGAGAACTCAGAAATAAGACTGCACATCTATAATCATCTGATCTTCAGCAAACCTGACAAAAGCAAGCAATGAGAAAAATATTCCTTATTTAATAAATGTTGCTGGGAGAACTGGCTAGCCATATCCAGAAAATTGAAATTGGATCCCTTCCTTACACCTTATACAAAAATTAACTCAAGATGGATTAAAGACTTAAATGTAAAACCCAAAACTATAAAAATCCTAGAAGAAAATCCAGGCAATAAATAGACACAGGACATATGCACGGACAAAGATTTCATGACCAAAATGCCAAAAGCAATTGCAACAAAAGCAAAAATTGACAAATAGGATCCAATTAAACTAAAGAGCTACTGCACAGCAAAAGAAACTATCAGAGTGAACAGACAACCTACAGAATGGGAGAAAATGTTTGCAATCTATCCATCTGACAAAGGTCTAATATCCAGAATCTACAAGAAACTTTAATTTACAAGAAAACAACCCCACTGAAAGGGGCCAAAGGACACGGACAGACACTTTTCAAAAGAAGACACTTACACAGCCAACAAACACAAGAAAAAAAGCTCAACATCACTGACTATTAAAGAAATGCAAATCAAAACCACAATGAGATAACATCTCACACAATCAGAATGGCAATTATTAAAAAGCCAAGAAACAACAGATGCTGGCAAGGCTGTGGAGAAATAGGAATGCTTTTATACTCTTCGTGGGAACATAAATTAATTCAACCATTGTGAAAGACAGTGTGGTGATTCCTCAAAGGTCTAGAATCACAAATACCATTTGACCCAGCAATCCCATTACTGGGTATATACCCAAAGGAATAAAACTCATTCTATTATAAAGATACATGCATGCATATGTTGATTGCAGCACTATTCATAATAGCAATGTCATGGAATTAACCCAAACACCCATCAATGATAGACTGGATAAAGAAAATGTAATACGTATACACCATCGAATACTATGCAGCCATAAAAAGGAATGAAATAATGTCATTTGCAGGGACATGGATGGACCTGAAAGCCATTATCCTCAGCAAACTAACACAGGAAGAGAAAACTAAGCACCGCATGTTCTCACTTATAAATGAGCTAAACGATGAGAACACATGGACACAGGGAGAGGAACAACACACATTGGGGCCTATGTGGGGGTAGGGGAGGAGGGAGGGAGAGCATCAGGAGAAATAGCTAATGCATGTTGGGCTTCATACCTAGGTGATGGGTTGATAGGTGCAGCAAACCACCATGGCACATGTTTACCAATGTAACAAGCCTGCACATCCTGCACATGTGTCCCAGAAATTAGCAAAGGATTTCAAAATTTTTTAAAAAGCAAAGAGAACATTGGAAAAAAATGGAATCATTTCAGAACTCAAAATTAACCAAAGACTTGCAGCAATCCAGTGGCCATTTTGTTCAAGAAAAACAGTTGAATATTTGTAAGAACAGTGAGTTTTGCAGTGTTTGACTTGTTCTAGTCCTATTTTTCTCTCCCCAGCAACATGGTAGTCTTGAAAACCAAGAGTCTGCAATCATAATGAAAACCAATAACCTGGCCACTGGAGGGAACAGAATGGCACTGGGGATCCTTCCAAGCACAATTCTCAGAGAACTGTTATCATTTGACCTGTCTAGTGGTGCCCTGGAAAACCCCCTTCACAAGACTTGTCTCCAATTGACCTGACTCAGATCATTCAATGCAGTCTTTTCTTGGAGACATTTGTAAAAAAAAAAAAAAAAAAAAAAAAAAGCAATCATTAGCAACTAGCTAACACTGTGGCTGCCTGAGATGTTGGATAACATTTGGGGAAAACAATTGGTTAATCAAAAGTCTTAAAAGAAAATTTATGAGGAATGAGAGGTCCATACGAGCTTTGAAAAGCTCTAATATATTCCTAGAATTCAAGAAGGCCATGTACATGTGTAGGGCTGAGCACATGCCCAGAGCTGCACATGTTCAGGAAATACCTAAAAATCCATACCTAGACTGACATGGAGGTTCTGCACAAGCAGCAAGCAAAGGCTAAGGCACAGTTGTAAACTGCCTTGCTGAGTACTGAAAGCATGCTGCAACATGAATACAGAGCTCTCGGCAAAGACAGATATTTGTTATTTATTGTGTACATGCATTTAAGAAAATCTCTGTCCAATCATTATCTGACCACTGAACAGTGCAGAGACTTCAGTGGCCACACATGAGAAAAAATACAGTCTTACAGAGTTAGTTCAGAAAAGTTCTTAAATAGCAACAGCAAAAAAACAAATAGCAAAAGCAGAAAAACAAACCATGGAAAGTGGGAGAAATATGATTTTCAGAGTTCCATATTATATTTTTTAAGTTGTAAAGTTTCCAGTGACAGCAACAACAAAATACAAAACATTTAAAGGAGCAAAAAAAAAATATAGTTGTTGTACTGGGGAGAAAAAAAAAACAAGAATAAAACTGTTCATGTGCCCATTTTGAGCTTAGTAAGCAAAGTCTTTAAATCAGTAATTTCAAGTATTTCAAAAAGAAAAAAATTATATCAAAAGACAGAAGTATGAGAACTATAGTAAAATATGAGAATGATGTCTCACAAAATAAAGAGAACAAAACTATTTAAAATAGAAATAAAATTCTCCAGTTTAAAAGTCCAATAAAATTTACTAGAAAGACTAAATAGCAGAGCTGATCAGGCAGGGTAAGAATCAGCAAACTTGAGTTGATTTAGTCTGAGAACAGAAAGGAAAAAGAAAAAAAAATTAACAGAGCCTCTGAGACTTATGGGATAACATCAAGCATACCAATGAACCTATAATGGAAATCCCAGATGGACAGGAGAGAAAGAAAGAATATTTAAACAAATGATGGCTAAAAACTCCCCAAATGTGGTTTAGAAAATTAATTTATACATTCAAGAATCTCAATGAACTCCAGGTAAGAAAAACATCTATATACTTAATAATAAAATTTCATAGTTAAAACCAAACATAGGATCTTAAAACAGCAAAAGGAAGTAACTTGTCACACACAAGTGATCTTGAATAAGATGAATAGCTGATTTCTCTCTAGGAGTTACAGATTTCAGAAGGCAGTAGGAAGTCATATTCAGAGTCCTGAAAGAAAAGACTGCCAACCAAAAGTCTATATCCAGAAAGACTATTCATCATTAATAAAGAATAAATTAAGGCACTCACAAATAATAAAAAACAAACAGATATTTTCTCACTAGCAGATCTGTTCAACATGAAATATTAAAGGAAGTACTTTAGGCTAAAGTGGAAGGATACTAGATAGTAACCTCAACTCTTAAGAAGAGCGCCATAAAAACATATTGGCAAATACAGATGACTACACACTTCTGAAGTTAAATTGATATAAATCCAGACTAGACTGTGAAGGTCTTAATTATAATCTTCAAACCCCTAAGAAAATTATTCAAAAAATATAGTGAAAGAAATTACAAGAGAAATAAAATGACACTCTAGAAAATCTATGTTAAACACAAAAGGAAGAATTAATAGAGGAATAGAGGAACACAATACATAAGCTACACAAAAAAATAAACAACGAAAAAGGTAGCTATAAATCCTACCTAATAATTACATTAAATATAAATTGATTAAATAGTCACTAAAAGGAGAGATTGACTGAATAGACTTTTAAAAAAATGCAACTACAAGCTGTCTACAAGAGACACATTTTAGATTCAAAGATACAAATAAGTTGAAATTAAGAGGGCAGAAAAAATATTCAAAGAATAACAAATGAGAGTTGGAGTGGCTGTACTAATATCAAATAAACAGACTTTAAGACAAAAACATGTTACTAGACACAAAGAACAAGTTTTAATAATAAAGGATCTGTCCACCGACCAGATATGAACATTGAAATCATACAAAGTATGTTCTCTTAACAAAAATGTATTACATTAAGGTAGAGAACCATAAGATATCTATGAAAATCCCAAATATTTAATAATTAAGCAACACAATTCTAAATAATTCTGGCCAAAGAAAAAACCACAAGAAAAATTAAAACACATTTTGTGTTGAGTTGCATTACTAAACCAATGCTTAAAAGGAAACCAATGACGTTAAATGCTCATATTAAAAAGAAGAAAGGTATAAAATAATAAACCAGAGATTACATTTTGGGAAGCTAGACAAAAGAGAACAAAGTAATCCTAAAGTACAAGCCATGAATACAGTATTAAATAAAAAGCATAAATCAACAAAATAGAAAATAATTAAGAAAATTTAAAAAGCCAAAATCTAGTTATTTGAAACAACAAAATTAACAACCGCCCCTAGACAAGCTGATTAAGAAACAAAAGAGAAACACGAATCACAACTGTCAGAACTAAAAGGAGGGATCATCACTACAGATGCTAACGAACACTAAAGGATAATAAGGTCATATTTGCGATCGACTTTACTCCAAAAATCCAATAACTTAGATAAAATTTCTAAATTCCATGAAAAACACAACCTACCAAAATTATCGCAAATAGCCTTTATCTTTTAAACTGATTGAATTTATTAGCAAAAACCTTCCCACAAAGAAAACTTCAGGCCCAAGGAGTTTTACTGGTGAATTCTAGCAAACTTTCAAGGAAGAAATATCACTAATGATACACATTTTTAGAAATAGAAGAGGATGAGACACTGACCAATTTGTCTGAAAAAACTTACAACAATAAACACCTATGTCGAAGAAACAAGAAAGATCTCAAACAACCTAATACCTCAAACAAGCTAGAGAAACAAATTAAGCTCAAAATTAGAAGAAATAAATCAGTAAAATTGGAACAGAAATAAATGGAGACTAGAAAAACAATTAAAAAATCAACTAAGGTAAGAGTTAGATTTTTGAAAAGATAGAATCAGCAAACCTTTAGCTAGACTACTTTAAAAAAAAGAGAGAAGAGTCAATACATACAATCAGAAGTGAAATAGGAAACATTACAACAGATACCACAAAAATACACAAGACTGTAAGAGATTACTGTGAACAATTCCATGCCAATCAACTGAACAGCCTAAAAGAAATGGATAAATTACCAGATACAAGTAACCTAGCAAGACTGAATAATGAAGAAACATAAAATCTGAACAAACCAATAATGAGTAAGAAGATTTAATCAATAATAAAATCTTCCATCAGAGAAAAGCCTAGGACATGATGGCTTTACAGCTGAATTCTACCAAACATTTAAAAGAGAACTAATACTGCTCTTTCTGAAATTCTTTCAACAAGTTGAAGAGGAAAAAATACAGGTTGTGTGTCCCTTATCTAAAATGTCTGGAGGCTGGGCACAGTGGCTCACTCCTGTAATCCCAGCACTTGGGGAAGCTGAGGCAGGTGGATCATCTGAGGCCAGGAGTTCGAGACCAGGCTGGCCAACATGGTGAAAACCTGTCTCTACTAAAAATACAAAAATGAGCCAGACATGTTGGTGTGTGCCTGTAATCCCAGCTACTTGGGAGGCTGAGGCAGGAGAACCTCTTGAACCTGGGAGGCAGAGGTTGCAGTGAGCCAAGATCATGCCACTGCACTCCAGCCTGGGCAACAGGGTGAGACTCTGTCTAAAAATAAAATAAAATAAAATGTTTGGGACAAGGAGTGTTTCTGATTTAAGTTTTTTAAAGAATTTGGAATATGTGCATTATACTTACCAGTTGAGCACCCCAAATCAGAGAATTCAAAAGTTGTAATGTTCCAATAAGCATTCTTTGAGCATCATATTGGTGCTCGGTAAGTTTCAGATTTTGGAGCACTCAACCTGCACTTTAAAACTCATATTACAAGGCCAGCATTACCCTGATACCAAAGTCAGACAAGGACACTACAAGAAAATGATAGGCCAAAATTCGTTATGAACATAGATGCAAAAATGCTCAACAAAATGCTAGTAAACTAAATTCAACATCATGTTAAAAAGATCATTCACCATAATCAAGTGGAATTCATCACAGGGTTGCAAGGATGGTTTAACATACGTGAATCAACAAACATGATACGTCACATTAAGAGAACCAAGGACAAACATAGTAAGTCACATTAACAGAATCAAGGACAAATACCATATGATAATTTCAATAGATGCATAAAATGCATTTAATAAAATTCTTCTGCTAAGCAGTTGTATTAGTTCATTATCACGCCACTATAAAGAAATACCCAAGACTAGGAAATTTATAAAGGAAAGAGATTTAAATCAACCTGCAAGGCTGGAGAGGCCTCAGAAAACTTACAATCACGACAGAAGAGGAAGCAAACATGTCCTTCTTGACGTGGTGGCAGGAAGGAGAAGAATGAAAGCAAGTGAAAAGGGGAAGCCCCTTATAAAACCATCAGATCTCATGAGAACTTACTATTATAAAAATAACTTGGGGAAAACCACCCCCATGATTCAATTACCTCCCACCAGGTCCCTCCCACCAGATGTGAGGATTATGGGAACTACAATTCAAGATGAGATTTGAGTGGGGACACAGCCAAACCATATCAGCAGTCTAGGAAAAAAAAAAAAAATTCAACATGCCTTCATAAAAACTCAACAAATTAAGTATAGAAAAAAACACACCTCAACACCATTAAGACTGTATATGACAAAACCCCAGCTAACATCATAAACAATGGGGAAAATTTGAATGCTTTTCCTGTAAGACCAGGAACAAGTCTAGGATGCCCATGCTTTCCACTTCTATGCAACATAGTATTGGAAGTCCTTGACTAGAATAGTTAGACAAGAGAAAGGAAAAAAAAAGAGGCATTTAAATAGTAGAGAAAAAAAGTAAAATTGTCTGTTTGCTGATACCATCATCTTTTTAATAGAAAATCCTACAGATTCCACAAAAATATGTGAGAATAAATGAATGAAGTTCCAAGATGTGAAGCCAACGTAAAAAATCAATAGCATTTCTAAACAAAAATAAAGCAGGGGTTGCAATTCTAGTCTCTGATAAAATAGACTTTAAACCAACAAAGATCAAAAGAGACAAAGAAGGTCAATATATAATGGTAAAGGGATCAATTCTACAAGAAGAGCTAACTATCCTAAATATATATATGCACCCAGATTCATAAAGCAAGTCCTTAGAGACCTACAAAGAAACTTAGACTCCCACACAATAAAAATGGGAGACTTTAACACCCCATTGTCAACATTAAACAGATCAATGAGACAGGTCAACAAGGATATCCAGGACTTGAGCTCAGCTCTGCACCAAACAGACCTAACAGACATCTACAGAACTCTCCACCCCGAATCAACAGAATATACATTCTTCTCAGCACCACATTACACTTATTCCAAAATTGACCACAAAGTTGGAAGTAAAGCACTCCTCAGGAAATGTAAAAGAACAGAAATCACAACAAACTGTCTATCAGACCACAGTGCAATCAAATTAGAACTCAGGATTAAGAAATTCACTCAAACCGCACAACTACATGGAAACTGAACAGCCTGCTCCCGAATGACTACTTGGTAAACAATGAAATCAAGGCAGAAATAAAGATGCTCTTTGAAACCAATGAGAACAAAGACGCACCATACCAGAATCTCTAGGACGCATTTAAAGCAGTGTGTAGAGGGAAATTTATGGCACTAAATGCCCACAACAGAAAGTGAGAAAGATCTAAAATTGACACCCTAACATCACAGTTAAGAGAACTAGAGAAGCAAGAGCAAACACATTCAAAAGCTAGGAGAAGGCAATAAATAACTAAGATCAGAGCAGAACTTAAGGAGATAGAGACATAAAAAATACCTTCCAAAAATCAATGAATCCAGGAACTGGTTTTTTGAAAAGATCAACAAAATTGATAGACCACTAGCAAGACTAATAAAAAGGAAAAGAAAGAAGAATCAAATAGACACAATAAAAATAATAAAGGGGATATCACCACGAATCCCACAGAAATATAAACTACCATCAGAGAATACTATAAACACCTCTACGCAAATAAACTAGAAAATCTAGAAGAAATGGATAAATTCCTGGACACATACACCCTCCCAAGACTAAATCAGGAAGAAGTTGAATCTCTGAATAGACCAATAACAGACTCTGAAATTAAGGCAATGATCAATAGCCTACCAACTAAAAAAGTCCAGGACCAGATGGATTCACAGCCAAATTCTACCAGAGGTACAAAGAGGAGCTGGTACCATTCCTTCTGAAACTATTCCAATCAATAGAAAAAGAGGGATTCCTCCCTAACTCATTTTAGGAGGCCAGCATCCTCCTGATACCAAAGCCTGGCAGAGACACAACAACAATAACAGCAAAAAGAATTTTAGACCAATATCCCTAATGAACATCAATGCGAAAATCCTCAATAAAATACTGGCAAAGTGAATCCAGCAGCACATCAAAAAGCTTACCCACCGTGATCAAGTCAGCTTCAACCCTGGGGTGCAAGGCTGGTTCAACATATGCAAATCAATAAACATAAACCATCACATAAACAGAACCAAAGACAAAAACCACATGATTATCTCAATAGATGCAGAAAAGGCCTTTGACAAAATTCAACAGCCTTCATGCTAAAAACTCTCAATAAACTAGGTATTGATGGAATGTATCTCAAAATAATAAGAGCTATTTATTACAAACCTACAGCCAGTATCATACTAAATAGGAAAAAACTGGAAGCATTCCCTTTGAAAACTGGCACAAGACAGGGATGCCCTATCTCACCACTCCTATTCAACACAGTGTTGGAAGTTCTGGCCCAGGCAATTAGGCAACAGAAAGAAATAAAGGATATCCAATTAGGAAAAGAGGAAGTCAAATTGTCCCTGTTTGCAGATGATATGATTGTATATTTAAAAAACCCCATCGTCTCAGCCCAAACCTCCTTAAGCTGATAAGCAACTTCAGCAAAGTCTCAGGATACAAACTCAATGTGCAAAAATCACAAGCATTCCTATACGCCAGTAACAGAGAGCCAAATCATGAGTGAATTCCCATTCGCAATTGCTACAAAGAATAAAATACCTAGGAATCCAACTTACAAGGGATGTGAAGGACCTCTTCAAGGAGAACTACAAACCACTGCTCAACGAAATAAAAGAGGACACAAACAAATAGAACAACATTCCATGTTCATGGATAGGAAGAATCAATATCATGAAAATGGCCATACTGCCCAGGTAATTTATAGATTCAATGCCATCCCCATCAAGCTACCAATGACTTTCTTCACAGAATTGAAAGAAACTGCTTTAAAGTTCATATGGAACCAAAAAAGAGCCCACATTGCCAAGACAATTCTGAGCAAAAAGAACAAAGCTGGAGGCATCACACTACCTGACTTCAAACTATACTACAAGGCTACAGTAACCAAAACAGCATGGTACTGGTACCAAAACAGAGATANCACTTCTCAAAAGAAGACATTTATGCAGCCAACAGACAAGTGAAAAAATGCTCATCACTGGTCAACAGAGAAATGCAAATCAAAACCACAATGAGATACCATCTCACTCCAGTTAAAATAGTGATCATTAAAAAGTCAGGAAACAACAGGTGATGGAGAGGATGTGGAGAAATAGAAACGCTTTTACATTGTTGGTTGGAGTGTAAACTAGTTCAACCATTGTGGAAGACAGTGTGGCGATTCCTCAAGGATCTAGAACTAGAAATACCATTTGACACAGCGATCCCATTACTGGGTATATACCCAAAGGATTATAAATCATGCTACTATAAAGACACACGCACACGTATGTTTATTGCGGCACTATTCACAATAGTAAAGACTTGGAACCAACCAAGATTTTCTACATTTGATTTTAGCCAAAAGGCCAAGAAGTGATCCAACGTACATTTTCTAAATACAAGTATCTGGGAGTGAGGTCAGAGGTTTTGTCTCTTTTAAGCGTACAGAGGAAATTCTAGTATGCAGCCAGGATAGAGAACACTGGCCCCAAGCGACAGGATAGAGAACACTGGCCCCAACCTAAGTTGCCTGGCTAACCTAAGACAAAGCTGACACTAGAACCTGGTTTTCCATGACTTCCAGTCCTATGGCTTTCTATGGACTATGCTGTCTCTCAAAAATCATCAATTCAGTGGGAGGATGGCTTGAGGCCGGGAGTTTGAAACCTGCGTGGTCACCAAAGTGAGATCCCACCTCTACAAGAGAAATTTTAAAAAATAGCTGGGCACTGGGATATGCACCTGTAGTCCTAACTACTTGGGAGACTGAGGCAGAGGATTGTTTCAGCCTTGTTCAAGGCTACAAGTCAGCCATGATCCTACCATTGTACTCCAGCCTGAGCACAGTGACAGCTTACCTCAAAAAATAAAAACAAAAATCATCTCTACTTTCTGAATTGAGTAGATATAATTAAGTACAGTAATTACCAGGTACATAACCATGGTACATTGGAAAGAAGACCATATTGGAAGCCAAGAAACCTACAGTTTAGACTTCGCACTAATTCTCTGTGAATCTGATTTATTCTCATACCCTCTTTGAGCCCTGGATGTCATTAGAGCTTTTGCTTCTCAACCCCGAATGTATATTATAATAACGTGAAGATAATGTAAAAAATATGCCCATGCCCCATTGCCAGAGATTCTGATTCCTCTGATTTGGAATAGAGCTGTAAATTCCCCAGGTTATTCTAATTCTCAGCAAGGCTGAGAATCTTTGGTTTGGTTCCAGCAATATTGTAGATGAATCATTTAAGGGTTCTCCCAAGCCCTTGAATCTTTGATAATTCTATGATGGTTTCCATTCTCACTGAAAATCTTAGAATGACTTCAGCCTATTGTGTAAGTAGCCTTAAAGTGCAATAGCTAAAGCTATTATTTATCTGCATTGGGTGGGTTCAGTAAGCAAAGATTGAAAACATCTGTGCTGAGTATTAGTTGCTGCAGTGACATGGGACACAATGAGGATGAGCAGAAGTGGTCTTCAGGGAACTTGTTGACCAACTCAAACTAAACCTTTTAGATGTCACTGTTGCCATGCTAGCAGCAAATGCCCTGCATACACCTTGGTGGTGAATTTGGTGATATGAGGCTGTTTGCAGTAAAGTTCTCTTAATCCACAGATAGCTTATTTTCCTTCTCCTTACCCAGGAACATCTGAAAACTCATGCTGATACTGGCACAACTGTTGACAATGAGAACTACTTGCACCAGTTTTAGACGGTAATGGTCACAGAGAAATGAGACTGGGGCCTTAAGTGAGCCCTGATCTACACAGACAAAAAAAAAATACAGCTTAGGCCAGGCGTGGTGGCTCACGCCTGTAATCCCAGCACTTTGGGAGGCCGAGGCGGGTGGATCACGAGGTCAGGTGATCAAGACCATCCTGGCTAACATGGTGAAACCCCGTCTCTACTAAAAATACAAAAAAATTAGCCAGGCGTGGTGGCAAACGCTTGCAGTCCCAGCTACTCGGGAGGCTGAGGCAAGAGAATGGTGTGAACCCGGGAGACGGAGCTTGCAGTGAGCGGAGATAGTACCACTGCACTCCAGCCTGGGCAGCGACAGAGCTGACTCAGTTTCACAAAAAAAAAAAAAAAAAAAAA
>NW_016804493.1:2682894-2702798 GCF_001698545.2 Rhinopithecus bieti
CAGCTTTTAAAAGATTTGAGAGAGCATTGAATTGAAAGGAGAGGTTCAGTATTGATTTGTAGTTTTCTGAATACTCCAGAGAATTTATATTGTGCCAGATCCCATGCCATTCCACCTTGATAGCCCTCAAGTGGCCATCAATGGAGGAGGTTGAAAGGGTGCAGTCCCAGGATGTCTATCATGAAGATGAGGTCATGGCTAATCAAGACTTGGCTTAGACCAAGCCCTGGTAGAGGAAGCAGAAGAAGCAATCCAGCTTATATTAATGCCTTGCCTCTCCAGCCTAGGGTTACAACACTTGGCAACCATGAAAGCCTGTTAAGTAATTTGGAGGTCCATACAGTTGCTTAATCGGTGGGTTCAATCATCTGGGTTTTAATAACTTTTAATCATTCAGTGTATTATATGATCCTTGTAGCTCCTGCCAAGACAATTTCATGAGAGAAGAAACACTAATGGAACCAAGACTAGAAGGTCACCTCGTACCCTGTTTTACAAAGGACCTTAAGCTTTAGTGTCGCATTTACGTTGGTATTATGCTAAACTTGGTCATGCATCTAATCATTAAAACTTTATTTCAGAATATGAAACATGAGGCTCTTTAAGCTTCAAGAGTATAGTAGAAAATGGGCTTTAAAGTCAGACTGACCTACCTTCAAATCATGGATTTGTTGGACCATCTAGATTAAATGTGGCAAGGAATACAGTGAACTGACAACTTCCAGCTGCAAGGCCTTCACAACACACCTCAACTTCTGACCTCCCCCAGTGATGCTGGATACTGGAGCATGACTATTCTGCCCAGTTTTGGGCACTTCTAATGGGCATTTTTTTCCTCTGGAGATCCCTGTTGTATTGGTCAACACTTCCTCAGATGTGCATCATGTTTCTGTGACTCTTCTTGCCAAATCCTGTTTCCTCATCTCTTTGTCCTTATATGCATCAGATTCACATTGCAGTCTGAAGAATTTTGTGCTTAATTCTGGTTCCTTCCTGCTTTATCTTTCAAAAGCATCACTTATGCAAACAATAAACCACGTACACTCCTGACTCTGTCTGGGTGTCTGCTTCCCAAAAGATCCAACTGACCACAGTAAGTTACTTATACTTTGAGAGTCAATTTCTTCCTCTTTCAAATTGCATTGCTACCATATATATCATTCAAATTAGAAGAGGTTAAAGGAGGTAAAATGCCTAAAGTGTCCTGGCTCACAGTAGATCATCATCAAGTTTTTTTGGGTTTCTTTCCTGCACTCAGCTCACTAGTGGGATCTTTTTTCTGGTTTTTGTTTTTTAACCACTTATATTAAAATAAGAAATATTCTTCACTTTCGTTCACCAACTATCATATTCCTAGAAGAGCATTTGCCAACATACAGAGTATGGGATGCTAGAAACACACGATTACAGAAGAGTCTGTAAGCATTTTGAGGGTGGAGCTTTGGGTTTTCCAAGTGCTATGATGAATGTAAATGCAGAGCATCTGAGGGCCACAGAACAGAGGCATCTATCCTGCCATGTCAATAAAAACTACCCGGGATGAAAACACTTGGTTTGAATCTGGAAGAATGAGTATAAGTTCATCAATCAAAATGACAGGTTGTCACCAGAAACAGGAGCACCCTTTGCCAATCCTCAAGGACACCAGAGAACAAGGTGGGCCAGAGAGAGCCAAGATTGCCCACAGATGTTTTAGGGCAAATTGTGGAGAAGAGAAACAGTATTTCAGCTGAGCAGTCCTAAGAGAGGTTCATGCCTGGAGTTATCTGCTTCATTTCACAGAAGAAAGCTGAGTGGGACCCAGGGGGGGCAAAACACTTGGCCCCAGTTCACAGAGTAGTAAAGTCACTGAGCCGCCCTGAGACACAGTGCAGGTGTTTGATATTCCTTTACCTGCAAGTACATGGACCCCTCTTCCCTAACAAGGGGGTTACTGATGTGATTCAGACACACCACAAATGGGTCCTAATTAGCTGATCCCACACAGCAACAGGGAGGTAAGTGCAGTAAATAACCTCAAAAACAAGGCTTAAAACTTTTTCTGGGGAGAGAGTCCCTATGCTCAATAGTTCAGGAAATTGGAGCTGCTTTAAAACACACTTTTGGAGCAACAGAAGCCAATGTACACATTCACAACTTCCAGTTCCCCCGAATCAATTATGCTTAAGCGATGTTAAGGGTCTGACAGAGCCACAAAAGCAAGAACAATCTTGAGCCTCAAAATGGAAGCTGAGCCTCATGCCTTCATCTATGCCATTGTGTCTGACCCTAGTTGCAGGCCCAGGTCTGATTCTCATTGCTCTTGTGGATTTACGTAAATCCTTCACATAATGTAAATTAGGGTTTGTGTCAGTGCTCTTTATTTTAATATAAGAAAAAGAAACGAAACACCCAAATCCCTAGAATCCAGGCCACTGATCTAGTGGACACAAGGCTGCCTCAATAGTAATGGTATTTTCCCAAAGAATGAGGGTGACACTAGTGTTGGCATGAGGGGTGAAGTTCAGCCCCATTAAAAGAGCCAGATGGGTTTGGGCTGCCTCCAACCCCTGATGGTGTTCACTGGTGCAAGGAAGTTAATGCAAACCATATAAGATCAGAGTATACAAGAGGCTGCAGGCCGGGCATGGTGGCTCATGCCTGTAATCCCAGCACTTTTGGAGGCCTGAGGCAGGCAGATCACCTGAGGTCAGCAGTTTGAGACCAGCCTGGCCAACATGGTAAATCTCCATCCCTACTAAAAATATAAAAATTAGCTGAGTGTGGTGGCATATACCCACAGTCCCAGCTACTTGGGAGGCTGAGGCAAGAGGATCTTGAACCCGGGAGGTGGAGGTTGCAGTATGCCAAGATCGCACCACTACACTCCAGCCTAGGTGACAGAGCAAGACTCTTCCCACCAAAAAAGGAGGCTACAGTGACAAACTGTGGAACCACTGCTGGATTAAAAGCAGGTACTGGATTACTGGATGCTATTTATCTAGAAAGAAACAACATCTCATGCTGGGTAAAAACACAGAGACCAATCTAGCTTCACTCCCTTTGTTTCTAGATGGGGAAATGCATGCAGAATTAGAGTCCAAACTTTATAGTTTCCAGACCATCAGTCTTATTTGCTTCCCCTACTTAGAAGACAATGAAAGGCTTCTGCTTCCAAGTTTTTCTTTCCCTTTGGGTGGCAAAAATGGGATACAGTACCTGAAAAAAAGACTGCCCAGGGAACAGAAGGAAAAAATGGCATTGGCAGCAATAAAAATGTTGCAAAGCACATTTTAGGTTTTGCAGATCATCTTCTGTTTTTTTTTGTTGTTGTTTTTTTTTTTTTTTTTTTTTTTTGAGACAGAGTCTCGCTCTGTTGCCCAGGCTGGGGTGCAGTGGCTGGATCTCAGCTCACTGCAAGCTCCGCCTCCCGGGTTTAGGCCATTCTCCTGCCTCAGCCTCCAGAGTAGCTGGGACTACAGGCGCCCGCCACCACGCCCGGCTAGTTTTTGGGATTTTTTAGTAGAGACTTGGTTTCACCGTGTTAGCCAGGATGGTCTCGATCTCCTGACCTCGTGATCCACCCGTCTCGGCCTCCCAAAGTGCTAGGATTACAGGCTTGAGCCATCGTACCCGGCCTTGCAGATCATCTTCGCGCATACGATGACAGGTATTTTACCCATGTGGCTCTATGTAAATGTAGATCTGTCAGTTGCTGATGCTAGGGGGTTTAGAATTGACAAGTGAGCCTCTTATCAAAAGGAGCATCGCCCCTTATATGTGATGCTGAAACTACAGAAAGAAGCACTGAACACAGGTGATGTGAGTAGAGAGAAAAAAAGAATTTCAAAGTGAAAAAGGCTCTTAGGAGATCACCTAGTTCAGTATGTTCCAAAGAATATTCCAGGGGATGGTGATTTGCTACTATAGAGGGAAACTTTAGTTTAATCCAAATTAAACAAGTTTCTTTACTGCACGACTTCTCAGGGTCTTTACTATAGTATGTATTGAAGATTTCCACAAAAAAGAATGTAAGATGCAAAGTTTCCCAGACTTGGATGTCCACTGAAACCCTTTTCATTTTGAGGGCAATCTCATGGGCCTAATGATTCTTGAAATATAAACTTTAAATGTTAATTTTCTCCAAAATCAGATGAAAACACAAAACAATGTGCATGTGTATGTTCACTGCAGCACTATTTACAACAGCAAACACATGGAATCAACCCAAATGCCCATCAATGATAGACTGGATAAAGAAAAAGTGGTACACATATACCATGGAATACCATGCAGCCATAAAAAGGAGTGAGATCATGTTCTTTGCAGGAACATGGATGGAGCCAGACGCTGTTATCCTCAGCAAAGTAACGAAGGAACAGAAAACCAAACACTGCATGTTCTCACTCATAAGTGGAAGCTGAACTATGAGAACACATGGACACAGGGAGGGAACAACACACATTGGGGCCTGTGTTGGGGAGGGGGCAGGGAGATGGAGAGGGGCAGGGAGAGGGAGAGCACCAGGAAGAATTGCCAATTGATGCTGGTCTTAATCCTAGGTGATGGAATGGTCTGTGCAGCAAACCACTATGGAACACTTTTACCTGTGTAACAAACCCACACATCCTGCTCATGTATCCGTGAACTTAAAAGCTGAAGAAAAAAAAACCAAAAAGGTCTGAAAGAAAAAGTTACTTTTCCCAGATCACAAAACTCAGTAACAGAACCAGGACTTGAACTCAGACCTCCAGGCTATAACCAAAGAACCAAATCCCGTTCTTGCTGCTATATCCCTAATACTGTTTCTCTATCAATAAGTTAGCAATAAGTAGTAAAGCAGTGACTAGTAAAGAGTTGGCAAGTGCTTTATCTACATTATCTTATATAAACTCAGTTAAAATCCCAAGGAAATACTTTATTTAGAAAGAATAGATATTTGTTACCCATTTTACAGATAAGGAAAGAGAATCTTAACACAAATAGCCATTTGACCTTAGTCAAGTGGTAGTGCCAGAAAAGAGTGAATGGGACCGGGCACGACAGCTCAAGCCTGTAATTCCAGCACTTTGGGAGGCCCAGGCAAGCAGATCACAAGGTCAGGAGTTCGAGTCAAGCCTGGCCAATATGGTGAAACCCTGTCTCTACTAAAAATAAAAAAATTAGCTGGGCATGGGGGAGGCTGAGGCAGAAGAATCACTCGAACCCGGGAGGCAGAGATTGCAGTGAGCCAAGATCGTGCCACTGCACTCCAGCCTGGGCGACAGAGCAGAACTCCGTCTCAAAAAAAAAAAAAAAAAAGAAAGAAAGAAAGAAAAGAAAAGACAAAAGTGTGAATGATACAGAAGACACTTTTACTACAGATATAAATGACTACCCCCAGTAATTCCTGAAAAAGGCGCTACAGAGATAAAGGGAGGAAAATAAAGTAACATGGCTTCCTTGTGGCTATGGCAGAGATTCCTCTATCAAACTTGAGCTGAAGACAGACCCTGACATTCACACACAGACCCACTAGCTTCATAACTCAGCCCATGAGCAACACAGTTTGTGCACAGACTAGAAAAGCTATGCAGGTCTTGCAAGATAACCTCATTCTGAGCCTCTCTGATTAAACCCTGAGAGGTCGCATCCTGGCCACATGGAAGGCACTAGCCTAGCCCAGCCCTCCCACGCTTCCATTGACTCTTGAAAGTTGCTCAAGTCTCTTCTGCCATCACAGAAATCTCATGTCTTTGGACTTCAAATTGTTTACCATCCTTGCCCTTAATTCTGTGTTCTAGTCTCTACTGTTTTTTTTCTTTTTGAAACAGGGTCTCACTTTGTTGCCCACACTGGAGTGCAGTGGCACGATCTCAGCTCACTGAAGCCTTGACCTCCTGGGCTCAAGCAGTTCTCCCACCTCAGCCTTCCAAGTAGCTGGAACTGTAGGTGCCTGCCACCACGTTCAGCTAATTTTTGTATTTTTATACAGATGGGGGTTTTGCCATGTTGCCCAGGCTGGTCTCAAACTCCTGAGCTCAAGCCATCTACCCACCTTAACCTCCCGAAGTGCTGGGATTGCAGGAATGAACCACGGTACTCAGCCTGCGCTCTAGTCTCACCATGGAAAATCTTCAGAATTTAAATCCAGAAGACCTGGAACCGGAACCAGGCTCTGGGCTTTACATGCTGTGACCTGGGATAGATCACGTGAGGGTTAAGAGAATCATTACTATCATTACTATCATTTTCACTTAAATGCTTACTGTTGGCTTTTCCTACCATTATCAGTTTCAAGTTTCACAATAAACTACTAGGGCAGCTATCACTGTTCACTTTTTTGGTTTCACTCTGTCAACCAGGCTACAGTGCAGTGGCACGATCTCAGCTCACTGCAAACTCTGCCTCCCGGGTTCAAGCAATTCTCCTGCCTCAGCCACCAAAGTAGCTGGGATTACAGGCACATGCTACTGCATCCAGCTAATTTTTGTATTTTTAGTAGAGGCAGGGTTTCATCAAGTGGGCCAAGCTGGTTTCAAACTTCTTACCTTAAGTGATCCACCCGCCTCGAACTTCCAAAGTGCTAGGATTATAGGCGTGAGCGTCCATGCCCAGCCATTGTCCACATTTTATAAATGAGGCAATATGGCACAGGTTTTAACTGTCTGACCTTTGGCAGACAGCAGAGACAGACTTTGAACATAAGCAGCCTGACCTCAGGGCCCACTGCTTAACCACCACTGATAACACTGCTGAGGCGCCAGGCATTGTTAGTGTGGGCAGGTGTGAATGAATTCTCCTCTGTTGTCACCAGCCTATGAAGTAGGTATTCTCATCCCCATTATAAGAAGACTGAGTCTCAAAGAGATTTGAGGTTTAAAAACGTGCTAAACGTCACACCGCAAATGGGTGGTGGAGGTGGAATTGGCAATAAGAGCTGGATGTCCACAAAACCCAAGCTCTATTGACTCTGATTCTGACACTTCCAAGTCACAGTTTCCTTGTTTGCAGATGAAGGTAATAATAATGCCTCCCTCTCAATGACTGCAGTGAAGATCAAAGAAAATCATGGTATGTGAAAGATCTCATCAACTGCTTGCCCCATTATGACAACCTAGTCTCATCTTTATGCAAATCAAAATGAGGAGTCTCTCTGGCTGTGTGCCGTCTGCTGACTCTGGGTTCATGTGTTGGCTGGATGTTTAGAGTCACTCACCTAATTTTTTAGAGCCTTGTAAAATGTATGAGGTAATTTGTCTTTGTTAGTGAAAAGATTCAGCAATGAATCCACCCTGCAGCAATAATTAACCCCAGGCCTGTCTGTCCCTGAGGGGATCCTTCCTATCTTAGCAAAATACAGGCAACCTGATGCTCAGGGGCATGTCATTTTACAGAGTCTAGCTGATTTAACACAAAATGCGTAGAATCAACAGATCTTTATTCCGGACACCTCAAAGAGACTCCAGTTCTCTCCAAAGCAAAACAAAGGAATTGTTTTTTGCCGCATTAAGGTTGATTAAATAACACAAATTCCGACTCATAACTATGAAGAATTGCTGGATTCTTGATTTGTATGTCTACAGTTGCTTCTTTGGGTTAAAGGAACAAAGAGGTACCCTTAGGAAGCGGAAGACACTTGTTATGCTTGGTATGGTTTCAGGAACATGCTTCTACTTGATTTCCAAAAGACTTTCCAAATACAACGGAGGGGGTTGTCGGTTCACCTCAAAATGACAGAAGGATTTGCTTAAAAGAGAGCTTGCAAACTTATTGGAGAGTGAGTCTTGCTCTATCACCCAGGATGGCGGACAGTACTGTGACTTCGTCTCAAGTACAGTACTACAACCTCCTCCTCCCAGGTTTAAGCAATTCTCCTACCTCAGCCTCCCGGGTAGCTGGGATTATAGATAGGCACCGCCACGCCCGGCTAATTTTTGCACTTTTTAGTAGAGACGGGGTTTTATCTTGTTGGCCAGGCTGCTCTTGAACCCCTGAGCTCAAGTGAGCTGCCTTGTATGTGAATTCTATGACCCAGGCCCCCAAATACCTTGAAACACCCTCCTTTACCCTTATGAAATGCTCCTCTGAGACCATAATAAATTGTCTAGCCTACTGGAGGGTAAGAGAACAGGTGGAGACGAATGAAGGTGACCCAGAGAATGCCAGCATCCACTGCCAGAAACTTGGACCATTTACCCAAGTTGATCTAACATATTATGACCGCCCTATGTGGGGCCCCAGGTAAGCCAAGAGAGGAACCACCCAGGCCCAGCCCAAGCTTCAGAATCATCAGCAAATACATAGTCATGGTTTTCAATCACAAAATTTTCGGATAGTTTGTTAGGACATTTTTCTTGGTGTTTTGGAAAAGTCACATGTGTATAGGAAGTCACAGATACCTTTGTGTTTGGGAAGGCAGATAATTACCATGGGAAAATCCTCTTTCTCCCACTCTTTTTATCTAAGTCACTCCTATTCACTCACTTTTCAGGTCACAGATTAGACAACCTTCCCCTGGGAATTATTCTCTGACTTCCGCAGTTATAGTACATTTCACGCACCCATGCTTCTAATGCCTGCTTTTCCCACCAGACCGAAGCCCTGGGAAGGACAGGACAGAGCCTGCCTCGGTCACTGTCATACTCCCAGCATCTACTTTAGCACATACCATCCGTGGAAAGAATTTTCTACTTATGTGTTAGTATCTCATCAGTCCTTCACTTGTTTACCAATCCCTTCACCAGGCTACCCGTTTCACTACAGGATCATGACGTGTGTGACAATGCTTCTCCTTAAACGATATACGCTCTGCCTGTGTCTATCTTCTGTTCATAGGTCTACATCTGATCACCAAGAGCCCTTCAAACCTTCCCCGAGTATGTGCGTATTTGAATACAGGTGCGATGCTCTCGGCAAGTCACCTCTTCTTCAGCCTACAGTATAAAAAACAGCTGAGGGCCCTGGGAACATCTGGCCTGGGGTAGTACTTGACCATCCAGAGCCTTCTCCTGACAATTTTTCAGTCACTCAAAACACCTTCGAAGTTTAGCAACAAAAGCTTAGTACCACCAAGAGTGGTCTGACCAAGGTAGAGTAGAGAAAAATTGTTACATTCGTGGTTTTGGATCTTTTTTCTTTTGTTAATGTCACTTTAAGCTCATGTTGATTTACCAGGTAGCTTTGTTTTGCTGATGATACAGGCCTTGCAGACAGCAGTCACCCGGGTGAAAAAGACTCCTGGGTCAGCACTCATTCACATCTCACCTCGACCTGAGAACAGGCACTTCGTTTTACTTATTAACATTTTAGGGAACAAGCACAGCATGTTTCATCTACTCTTGTTCTATTTTATTTTTCTTCTGAGACAGAGTCTCACCCTGTTGCCCAGGCTAGAGTGCAGTGACAGGGTCTTGTCTCACTGTAGCCTCAACCTCCTGGGCCCAAGTGATTATTTCGCCTCAGCTTCCGCCTCCTAAATACCTGGGACTACAGGCATGTACCACTACACTCATTTTTTAATTTTTGTAGACACAGGGTCTCCCTATGTTGCCCAGGCTAGTCTCAAACTCCTGGCCTGAAGCGATCCACTTGCCTCGGCTTCCTAAAGTGCTGGGATTACAAGCTGTGAGGCCTTAGCCTTGTTTTAGAATGTATATGGTAATTGGACTTTCTCGGTGCTGTTGTGATTACAAAAGACCGTATTATGCAATGCTCATGGGAAGGTTTGAAGGGCTCTTAGTGATCGGATGTAGACCTATGAACAGAAGACAGACACAGAGGCAGAGCGTATATCGTTTAAGGAGAAACATTGTCACACACATCATGATCCTTAAGGAGGTTAAGGAGGTCGAGGCTGCAGTGAGCCAGAATCGTGCCACTGCACTCCAGCTTGGGCAACAGAGCAACACCCTGTCAAAAAAAAAAAAAAAAAAAAAAAATTATAAGTGACACTGAATTTCATTTCCAATGAATTTTATCTTGTTCCAGCGCTGCAGGGGAAGTCAGGGTTGTAACAAGAAGGGATGATTTAAAACTAGACAAATTTGAGATTGCATCTCTTTTCTGCCACCCGGTAAATCAATCACCTAGAGTATTCAGAGGGCGGGGTCAAGGATAAAATTACTTTCTCATGTTGAAGTACACATCTATGTGGATAGATATGATCTTTTAGTGTGTGCATCGGTGGCCACCGTGCTGAGTATACTGAAGCATGCATGCAATTCGTCCTAGTTCTTTGCTTTTTCCCTGCGGCAGCTTAAGTATAAAAGAGGTGCTAAAGAGATGGCAACTCCCTCTCAGCCTTGGAATTGGTGGCTCTGTGGCCTTGTCTCAGCTTGGAAGTCTTGTGTCGGGCGGTGTGTGTCTCCACAGAGTAGTCACCCCTACGTGGACAGTAACAGGGCGCTCTTCGTGAGTAGCCGCACATGTGGGTTGGGGAGCGGAGACAGGAGGCTCTGCAAAAGCAAGCCTCGGAGCCAGCCCAGCTCAGCGCCCAGCCGCGAAGCTGTGGTGCCCTCTGGTGTTCCCAGAACATAATGCATGGCTTCACAAAGCGGTTGGGACCGCTTGGAGCATCTCTGAGCCGACGCTGCCATCTCCTGGTGAGAGTCGCATTCAGCACATCTCCAGAACGTTCAGCGTTCTAGGCTAGGAGCCACAAGGGCCGGGCCACTTTCGCCTGAATTCCCAGGGCCCACTTTTGGAAGGCATGAAAACACACAGGAAAGACAAGTTGGCTGCCAGCAGAGGCCCTGATGACTTCAAAACATCCTCCGGGCCCGCCTTCCCCTACACAAATCTTTACTACCGCACTTTTGTTTGTGTGTTTGGGGAGGGGGTGGTTGGGTTTTTTGTTGTTGTCTTGTTCTGTCACCCAGGCTAGAGTGCAGTGGCACAATCACGGCCTGGACCTCCCTGGGCTCAAGTGATCCTGACGCCCCAGCCTGTTGAGTAGCGGGGACCACAAGTGCACACCACCACGCCCAGCTAATTTTAAAAATATGCATTTTGCAGAGATGGTGGGGGTGAGGGTCTCACTGTGTTGCCCAGGCTGGTCTCAAACTCCTGGCCTCAAGGGATTCTCCTGCATCAGCTTCCAAAAGTGCTGGGATTACAGGCGTGGGAGCCACGGTGCGCACCCTGCTGCACTTCACAAACCACCCTGCGCTGCTTTTCTTTCTGGTCTTTGAGGCCCTTGCATGATTCTGAAGCAAATTATGTGAAGATGTTGTCAGTGGTAGGAATTAAGCAACTTTACCAGAAAGTAATTTTTCCATGTTATTTATGCATGTAAACAAATATGTGTTCTAAAGCAATATATACTGTTATATTTACTGTTTAACCTCATAGAAACCTTGCAAAATAGAAGCCACTTAAAGCCACACACCCAAACCTCTATCAAAACCTTTTCACTTGACTTTGTGTGTACTTATAGAACAAATTAAACACATAAATACTAAAACAAAAAGCAATTCATAATCCTCTCCTTTTGGGTTTCAAAAAAAATTATTTAAAGTCTTCACATGTATTAACTTAAAGAGAATGGCATGAAACGAAGAAAAAGTCTATCTCCGCATTCTGTCTTCCCAAGGGAAACCAGTGTTAATCATTCCTCAAACATCCTCCTAGGTTAAAATGAAGACACCTGCCATGTATATGTAGCCAGTATGAATCTCAGTCCACACAGGTGTGAAAAAAGCTACACTCTTTTTATCAGTCCGTTCTCCCCTTGTCATAGGGAACTACCTGAGACGGGGTAACCTATGAAGAAAAGAGGTTTCATTGACTCACAGTTCCGCAGGCTTAACTGGAAGCATGGCTGGGAGGCTTCAGGAAACTTAAAATCATGGCAGAAGAGGAAGCAAGCACCCTCTCACCGCGGCGGAGAAGGGCAGTGAGTGAGAAGGGGGAAGTGCCACACACATTTAAAGGATTAGATCACCTGAGAACTCAGTATCGCGAGAACAGCAAGCGGGAAGCTCACGCGCAAGATCCAATCACTTCCCACCAGGCCCCTCCTCCAATTCGACGTTGGAGATTTGGGCGGGAACACAAATCCAAACTGTTTCAGCTTTAATATTTATAACAATGTATTTTGGGGGGCCCACATCTTGACAGGTGGGTGGTAATTATATGCCCCAACTGTTACCGGAGAGGGACCCTGAGCCAGACCCCAAGAGAGGGTTCTTCGGTCTCCCGCGGGAAAGAATTAGAGGTGAATCCATAAAACGAAAGCAAGTTTATTAGGAAAGTAAAGGAATAAAGAACGGCTACTCTATAGGCAGAGCAGCAGCCTGGGCCTCTCAGCTGCTCAGACTTAGTGTTAACTTCTTGATTACATGCTAAACAAGGGGTGAATTATTCGTGAGTTTTTTGGGTAACGTGTAGGCAATTCCCAGAACTGAGGGTTCCTCCCCTTTTTAGTCCATATAGGGTAACTCCCTGACATTGCTGTAGCATTTATAAACTGTGATGGCATTGGTAGGAGTGTGTTTTAGTGTGACAATGCATTATAATTAACGTATAATGAGCAGTGAGGACGACCAGAGGTCACTTTCGATGTCATCTTGGTTTTGGTGGGTTTTGGCCAGCTTCTTTACTGCAAGCTGTTTTATCAGTAAGGTGCATGTGACCTTTGACCCCCTATCTCATCCTGTGACTTAAAATGCCTAACCTCCTGGAAATACAGCCCAGCAAAGTCTCAGCCTTATTTTACCCAACCCCTATTCAAGATGGAGTCGCTCTGGTTCAAACGCCTCTGACATAACCTCTAAGGGTGATGTTAGGAGTTACAGTGTGGGGGTTCACTGAGGGTCGTTTGGTTCTTGGTCATCTATTCTGCTAGGTGATTTTTGAGAGATCTGTGAATTCTGGACCTTTAAGAGGTCCTTGAATATTTCCACGGTGTGCGCAGGATGGGGGGGGTGCGTTCTTTGACAATCTCATGTTTGTATAAATATGTCACTGGGCAGGTCTCTTTCAGTCTTGCGACTTCTTTGAAAACACGGCATAAACCTGGGACTCCTCCTCCAAGTCCGGGGTCACAGACCACCTGGCTTCTCTCCTCCCTCACTCCCTTCCCAACCCAGAGGAAGCTCTTTCTCATCTGCGAGGAAGCATCTCTTTTTTCTACTCCACTTTTGACAAAGTAGCCCTATTTTCATCCATACCCGAGAATCTTATTTACTCTGTGGCTTAAGATTTGAGCAAAAATATAGAAGAATTAGAACGATCTCATTTCTTATTTGCAGGTGCCTGTTATCCCAGCTACTTGGGAGGCGTGGTGGCAGGTGCCTGTTATCCCAGCTACTTGGGAGGCTGAGGCAGGAGAATCATTTGAATCCGGGAGGCAGAGGTTACAGCGAGCCGAGATGGCACCACCGCACTCCAGCCTGGGTGACAAGAGTGAAACTCCGTCTGGAAGAAAAAAGAATTAGTTTATTTCCTTTTCGTTATTTCGCTGTTATTTTTGCATATTTATAATTCTGCATAAGCAATCTTGATTCTTGCTGTTTATATTTTAAAGAATCCTCATTTTTGAAATTTATTCTTTCAAGAGTTTTTTATATATTATAGATGTTAAATCTTTATCCATAATATATATAACATATTTTTGAACATTTGTGGTATTTCTTTCCATGCAAATTTTTTTATGTAGTCAAAGTTATCGCCTCTGGGTTTTGAGTCAGAGCCAGAAAGCCTTTTCCTACATCAGAATAAAGAGAAATTCACCCGTGTTTCCATCTAGCACTTGTATGCTATCATATTATTACATTAGATCCTTTATTCGCTTGTTCTTGTGGTGGATGGTGAGACATGGACCTAATTTTAACTTTTTCCAAATAACTATTTAGGTATAGAGCTATTCAGATTTTCTATTTCCTTCTGCATCAGTTTAAGGGATTTGCCTATTTCAAGAAATTTGTCCATTTCATCTAAATGTTTTAATTTGCTCTCCAAAGATGTTTATCACACACATACACCCTATTATTATTTTAATGTCTATAAGACCTATAATGACACAATGTATAGGTCTGAATGACTGATGCTTATGTAATAACATTAAGCAGAGGGCCTGCCACTAAGCACATGAGTGATTACATTTTATTTTTAAATTCCGTAATCTTCAGATGCCTGCAAGTGAATTGAACAAGATTACGTTTGGCGACATGACTGTTGGGAATGTTAACAACATGTAGTGCTGTTGATGGAGGGAGATGATTTTTTAAAAGTCTTGGTGAGTTGGTTAGATGCTCCAAAGGTGTTCTCCTCTTACAGCAATTACTCAGTAACTCGTCATACTTATTATTCTATGAGATAATATGAAAATTAACAAGGTACAACCTCATCCCTTAGAATGTAAGCTCTCAGCCAGCACACAAAGGTGTGTAACATCAATGATCATACTTCATCTAGAAATGGTACAAGTAGTTTGATAATGAAACACAGAGGAAATAGAGGTTGCTCTCAGAGAGGTCAAGGAAGGCTATAGGGTAAAGGGGCACTTAAAAATGAATAAATTCTGGTGTTTGAAGATAAAAATACAATCAGAGTAAATACCACGCAGGGAGAAAAGTCATAGTCATGAAGAAATTTGCCTTGCGTGAGTTGAGGGTGGACAAAATGGGGTCCAGAGTGGTGGGAGGTAGTAGTGGGATGTATGTGATCTTCGACCTCTTATCTCATCCTGTGACTTAAAATGCCTAACCTCCTTTAAATACAGCCCAGCAAAGTCTCAGCCTTATTTTACCCAGCCCCTGTTCAAGATGGAGTTGCTCTGATTCAAACGCTTCTGATATAACCTCTAAGGGTGAGGTTAGGAGTTACAGTGTGGGGGTTCATTGAGGGTCATTTGGTTCTTGGCCATCTATTCTGCCAGGTAGGAAAGGTAGGTTCACATAAGACCATTAGAGAGGGCCTTGCGTCCTGGAATAAAGTTTCTGGATTTGACCCTGTAGTTCATGGGAAACCAGAGTAGTAAAGAGCTGTGAGTGAATTAGTTCTGACTGCAATGTGATTGATAAATGGAAATGAACAAGACTAGAGGCAGAGTGAGAAGATTCTCCCGTAGCCATGCAAGTGGCAACGCCAGTGTGAGCTAGGATAGTGGTGCTCCGGAAAAGACAAAGATGGATGTGAGAACACAGCCAATAGATATGAGGAAATAAGCACTAGGAATTTAACACAGTATTGTAAGTTCTATTTCAAAATTTCAAAAATACTTGTCTTTGCAATGCAAACTGAAAGAGCCACAATAAAAATATCAATTTTCTTCACAGCAGGACAACTGGGCAATGTCGGAATGAATGTTCTCTCAGTGAACCATTCTTTTTTTTTTTTTTTTTTTTTTTAGGCAAAGTCTTCGCTCTGTCGCCGACGGAGTGCAGTGGCCGATCATCCAGCTCACTGCAAACTCCGCCTCCCGGTTACGTGTCCATTCATCCTGCTCAGCCTCCCGAGTACTGGACTACAGGCGCCCGCTCACCTGTCGCCCCGCTAATATTTTAGTAGAGACGGGTTTCCACCGTTTACCAGGATGGTCCGATCTCCTAACCTTGTGATCCGCCCGCTCTGCCTCCCCAAAGTGCTGGGATTACAGCTTGAGCCCACCGCGCCCGTCCAGTGGAACCATTCTAAGCAACCCTATCGGCAAAAATAACAAAGGACCGTGAAGGGGACAGAAGCCAGTAATCCATGGATCCCTTATCGATGAAAAGGGCCTTGAATTGTAAAAGACATGTCATTGCCAATGCACAGTGGCTCACGCCTGTAATCCTAGCACTTTGAGCTAGGCGTGCAGATTTAACCGAGTCGGGAGTTCGAACCAGCTACCACCATGAAGAAACCCTGCCCTACTAAAAAATAAAAATAAAAAAACTAACAAATTGCCATAGCCATGTGACACACAAGCCTGTAATTCCAGCACTCCAAAGTTGAGGCAGGGAGAATTGCTTGAACCTCAGTGAGTAAGGTGTGGTGAGCCAAAGATTGGTGCCCATTTACACTCCAGCCGGCACAAGACCAAAATTCTGGTCTCAAAAAGATAAACTAAAAATTAAAATTAAAAAAAGGACATATCAGAGCTATAGGAGCCTCATCAATTTAATTTAAAATTTTGAAATGAATGACCGTGGATTGTTTTAGCGGGCCATGTCAGCTCCGTGAATACTTTATAGGCATAATGAGGGAGAGGTCATTAGACATTTTGGTAATTGTTTTCCAGCTTCATTGGTAGAAACCAACCATTCAAGGGCCCATCAGGTTTAAAGGGAATTAAAATAGGTATACAGGTAAAGCATTACTCGTAAAGCTATAGCTTTTTCCATTGGACTCAAATGGAAATGTCATTCCGATTTCCCCCTAAAGTCAAGTCAGAGGACCATACGACTGATATAGAAGTGTATATAGATTTTGGATTCCAAGTGGGCTCATTGTCTTTTCTTAGCGTTTTACCTTAGAACAAAACACACTACTCCAGTAATTAGGTTTCCTCACCCATCTTATTAAAAAAGGGAAAAAGACTAGGCGCAGGGGCTCACACCTGTAATCCCAGCACTTAGGAGCAGGGTGATTACCTAGTCAGAGTTGAGACCAGTCCTGCCAGCCTGGGAACCCCGTCCTACTAAAAATAACAAAAGTAGCCAGGTACGCGTGCATGTCCCTGTAATCCCAGCTACTTCAGAGGACGAAGCAGGAGGGAGGCGGAGGTGCAGTGAGCCAAGATCGCGCCACTGCACTCCAGCCTGGGCAACAAGAGCAAACCTCTGTATCAAAAAAAAAAAAAAAAAAAAAAAAAAAAAGACGGGAGGGAATGGCAAACAATGCACACAGTTCTTGGTAGAATTAAATAATGTGAAACAGTATCAGTCCAAGCCACATCATATAACTACTTCATGCATATAATTGTACCAAAAAAATGTATAAGCCCCTATAGTATCTGTGCAAGTCTCATTTTCAGTTATTTTATTCACTATGTGGTTGCCAGTCAGGCTTTTCTTTTTCTCAAATAGACAAATATCCTTTCTGCCTAATGCTGTTACTTCTGTTTAGAATTATCCTATCTCCCATACACCCTCCTCCCTTAGTCTTTAGGTCTCAGATTAAATGTCACCATGTACAGAGGATCTCACTGATTTCTCTAAACGAGACTAGACTAGACTCCTGTAATCTCACTGGTAGTGCCCTGCAGTTCTTCAAAACCCTTTTCATAAAGTCATCACATCATTCTTTATGTAATTATTTGTTGATTGTCTTTCTTCCCTGTTAACTCCTTGAGGGCTAAAACAGAATCCTTCATTGCAGTAGTTCTAGTATTGCCTACTACACTCACTGCTATGTTGCTGGTGGTTAAGTATTTGTTGAATGAAAGAATAAATGAATGAGTACAGTTCGGTAGCCAGACCTCTTATTTATTTGAACAACTGAAACAGAAGACAAACCACATGGGAAGATGCAGAGATGAGATTTCACAGCTGACTGCTGAAGCTGACTCTGAAATGAGGACCAGCATTCTGAATGTTCATTAGGGACTGCCCTTGGGATCAACTCCCATGGAAGAGAAAGAAAGGGGAAAAAAGGAAGCAGGATTGAGCAGAGGGAGAAATTCCAATGAAAGCATTAGCCACCCTCATGGAGAGTTCTAAAGATAGGTTGACCCTTCCAAGCTGCCCCATGTTCAGCCATGAGGGTCAGGTCTTCATGACCAAAGGGCTTTTTTACACTTCTAAGGCAGTTGATTATTGCATGTGGCCTCCACCAAGAAGAGGCATAACTTTAATGGAGTTGACTCTTTGAGGGGGATATTGAAGGGGACTGACGCTGAGGGCAGCTTTCCAGCAGCAGCAGTACTTCATGCAGCTACAGGATAAGCCCTCTGTTCCCAAAGTGGGATCCATGTGGTGCAGTGCAACATTCACCCTGATTGACAGCATTTCGGTACAAATGTTCTCTATCAGGTATCCTGAGGGGGCTTGACTTGACACTGGGTTTGGTAGCAGGGACCTCAAGCTCTCTCTCCCACACTGGCTGCTGGTGACTTTAGCCAGAGACCGTAAAAAGCACCCATTCATGAAATATATTTTCGTAGCTTCTATCTGGGTTACAACCCATGAAGAAGCAATAACAATGCAGAGATGGAAGGGAACAGAGTTCAGAACAAAGCGCACAATGGTTGTGAAGATCAATAGACTTGAGTTTAAATGGAGTATTAGCTATGAGAACTGCAGAAGGCTGCAAACTTTCCAGAGCCTCAACCCCCTCATGGGCAAGAAGATCACTCAAAGTGCTAGTAAGAGTCTGTAACACAGCAGGTACTTTCCATATATGAATTCCCTTTCTACACTCCCCCTACCCCAACACACACATGCACTTCAGTCAGGCCTTTACCTTAACATCCCAACCATCCTCCACACTGGCTCTGGCACGCTAGATACCAGCTGCTTTCATTGGTGGATTACCTCTGGTTATGGAGCTTGCCCTATCCAATGTGGCTGCTGATGCTACTACTGGACAGCAGTATCTGTTAGCAAGTCCTTATTTGCCTCTCTGGTTCCTTTATCCCATGATATATGCTCAGATATACAAAGACGATATTTAGTACCCAGGTATCTCTTTTTCATAGTAAATATTCTTAAATCCTTCAGACTCAGCTCTCATAATCCACACTTCAAAACCTCTATCATACTAGCCCCTTCCTCCATCTAAATGGGCTTTATTTTGTTAATATTCAACTCAAACTGAGTTTATTACAGCTTTATAAAATGCCCTGAGCAGGGACAAGTTGGCACAACCATCCTTGTTCTGCATACTAGAGTTCTATCAATGTGTTTAAGGTGCAAAAACTGCTTTTTAAGAGTTATTAAACATTCTTCCACAATGTAATCTAAACCCTCAAGATCTGTTTCACAGGAACCTCTGCTAAATTGTTTATACCCTAACCCTGGTAGTTCGGCATCATATAAATTATTCACATATATCCCACGAGAATGTTGACTCTGACCTCTGTTTTCAGAGTTTCCATATACAGTCCTCCTCTCTCCCTATGAACTATTTCAGGCTGGGATTTCTACTGCACACCTTGAAGTATGCAAAATAGTGACATTGATGCATGCCTTCATTGGTCACAACTTTGTAGTGTGTTTTCAGTGTTTATTTCAGTAAACTCTTTTCTAAACTTAAAGTTATTTTTAAAACATTTTTATTATCATATATGAAACCCTAGCACTACTTGTCCTCAAAAGAAGGTAAACAAATGTATTAAGGTCTAGAAAAATATATTTGCTTGTCAAAGGCTTTATTTTAAAGGGGACATTAGAAGTTTAGAGATGTGTTTCCGGCATTTTAAACCAAAATAAAATGTTTTTTTAAAATGTATTTAAACAATTTTGGAAATTTTGAAAGGAGAATAACATTCTATCATGTGATTCAAAGCTGTTGAGCACCAGTGCCAAATAGATCACAAGTGAGCGTTGTCCCACACTTTGGGGAAACATCTAAGCCACTGATAAAAGTATTACATTGACGGATTATTTAGTATTCTTAGCTGGGATCCAGGGCGAACACATAGATATGCTTATCATTCCCGTCAAAGCACAGACTTCATCATCCCCTTGAGGAAGGGAGAGAAACTGACATCTTATTTAATCTTTCAACAACTTTATTAAAACTGGGATTATCTGACTTTATAATATACAAGTGATGTAATTGAAGATTAGAGAGAAAAATAATTTGTCCTGGGTCACATTTTAATTGAGGAAGATTCCAGGTTTGAACCCAAAATTCCTGACTCCAAAGGGTATTTTTATTTGTATTCCAACACAAAAAGTGGAAGAATTCAAGAACTCTTCCCTGTGATAGTTCAAGAATTCGCAAACCTGGGCATTAGAATCACCTGGCAGGCTTGTTAAATCCAAATTGCTGGGCTCTGCCCCAGTTTCTAATTCAAT
>NW_016804493.1:2703552-2721411 GCF_001698545.2 Rhinopithecus bieti
AGGCTTTATTTTAAAGGGGACATTAGAAGTTTAGAGATGTGTTTCCGGCATTTTAAACCAAAATAAAATGTTTTTTTAAAAATGTATTTAAACAATTTTTGGAAATTTTTGAAAGGAGAATAACATTCTATCATGTGATTCAAAGCTGTTGAGCACCAGTGCCAAATAGATCACAAGTGAGCGTTGTCCCACACTTTGGGGAAACATCTAAGCCACTGATAAAAAGTATTACATTGACGGATTATTTAGTATTCTTAGCTGGGATCCAGGGCGAACACATAGATATGCTTATCATTCCCGTCAAAGCACAGACTTCATCATCCCCTTGAGGAAGGGAGAGAAACTGACATCTTATTTAATCTTTCAACAACTTTATTAAAACTGGGATTATCTGACTTTCTAATTTACAAGTGATGTAATTGAAGATTAGAGAGCAAAATAATTTGTCCTGGGTCACATTTTTAATTGTGAGGAAGATTCCAGGTTTGAACCCAAAATTCCTGACTCCAAAGGGTATTTTTATTTGTATTCCAACACAAAAGTGGAAGAATTCAAGAACTCTTCCCTGTGATAGTTCAAGAATTCGCAAACCTGGGCATTAGAATCACCTGGCAGGCTTGTTAAATCCAAATTGCTGGGCTCTGCCCCAGTTTCTAATTCAATAGATCTGGGGTGAGACCCAATAATTTGCATTTCTAATAAGTTCCCAGGTGATGCTGATGCTGTTATTCCAGGGATCACATTTCCAGAAGCACTATCAGTCAATAGGTATCCTTTTATGTCTGAATAAATGGTTTGCAACTCCAACTGCACATAACCAACTGAAAAATTTTAAAATAAATATACTCGGGTGTTATCCCAAACTGAGTGAATTATACCTTCTGAAGGGGATTCTGGGCACTTCAGAGCACTGCTATTGATTGCAGCATGTAGCATGGTTTGAGAATCAGTGGGCCACAGCAAATACACAGGGGTTCCAAGGCTTACAGTTACTAACACAAGTGTATTAGTCCATTTTCACACTGCTATAACTACCTGACTGAATAATTTATAATGAAAAGAGGTTTAATTGACTCACCATTCTGCATGGCTGGGAAGGCCTCAGGAAACTTAAAATCATGGTGGGAGGTGAAGGGGGAAGCAAGACACTTCTTACATGGCAGCAACAGGAGAAAGAGAGAAGGGAAAACTGCCCCTTGTAAACCATCAGATCTCGTGAGAACTCCCTCACTGTCACAGGAACAGCATGGGGGAACCGCCCCCATGATCCAACCACCTCTCGCCACCAGGTTCCAACCACCTCTCGCCACCAGGTTCCTGTCCTGACACATGGGGACTACAATTCCAGATGAGATTTGGGTGGGGACACGCCAAACCATACCAGCAAGTGTGTTTCTGATGGTTATTACCTTTGTTCTCTAGCCTTTCTTCAGATGAATAACTGAACTGTTGAGATTTTCCTCTAATTTGGTCTCCAGGCCTCTCTGGAGAGTGGCGATAAAGCTTGGCTCTCCTAGGGCTCCAGGGGAGGTGTTCACAGGTGTTTACAGCGTGTCTTTCACATGATGCTTCTTTATCCTGATTGACAGCCTAATGCCTGAGTCTGATCCATAGCCAGCTGTCTCTCTCAAAGGAAATCTGGCAGACACGCTTTGTGGCTCTTGTCTGATCTGTGTCCAGTTTATTTCTGCCAAGATAGCTACTCTCTAGGAGAGCGTGTTGTAAGTGATAACACTTCTGGAGCCCCCAGATCTTGCATTTTGGTTTCCTATTCTCCTTATGTCTTACCTAGTAAGGTTTAGGTGTGCCAGCCAGGAGAGACAGAAGGAAAATGGGAAACCGAAATGCATGACATGAGAGAGAGATGACCAGCAGGAGCACACCTTTATCAAAGTCTAGGGGCTCCAGGGGTGTTCTCACTTAGGCTTTCCACAGGGGGTTGTGAATTTGCTAGTTTAAGGAAAACACATGTGAGAAGGGGGAACGTACCTACACGACTCTGGTGTTGGCCACTGGGTTTTTATCACGATCAATAGCTGTGGGATATGTTGGGTTTGGATTCAGTGGGAAGAGGAACAAGTGGGCTATATTGCAAACAGCCACATGGGGAGAGGAAGTTTTAACTAGGCCAAGGGTGACAGGGTACAACTGGACTTCAAACAACTTATGTCCGGCCTAACAATGGATGCCAAGGCAGCAACTGTATTAAACAAATGTATGACATAGAGATAACCCAGAAAGGGTCATCTGTTTGTGTACTCTTAGCTTGCATGGGAATAGAGATAGAAAAATTGCTTACTTCATGATCCACATCAGAGAAGAAACTATTCTTCTGATAGAACCTATTCAGATGTGTGTTGACTTTCTGCTTGGCATCTTGGAGCAATAGGAAAGTGTATGTTTCTATTGCTGGAAAGCCCTCTCGATCTCACAATCACCAGGTGCATTCAGGCCTAAACCCCCTTTGGGGTGTGTAGGTAATCTGTATTTCCATGCCAGCACTGGCCTAGTTACAGTACTAGGAATTTGTTCTGAACAACTGCAACATTTCTGACTTCCACCTCCTTCTAGACTCCCAGGGCTGTCAACAAGTCATATCTTTCATCCTCATCAACTCCTTTTACATTCCCACAGCAAGAAAGGAAAAGCAGCCAATGATGTATTTTGTTAACAAGCCACTGGGGACACCCTGGAGCCAGTATTAAAAAAAAGCATGCCTGGCTGGGCGCGGTGGCTCACGCCTGTAATCCCAGCAGTTTGGGAGGCCAAGGCGGGCAGATCACTTGAGGTCAGGAGTTCGAGACCAGCCTGGCCAACATGGTGAGACCTCCCCCCCGTCCCTATTAAAAATACAAAAATTAGCCGGACATGGTGGCACATGCCTATAATCCCAGCTACTCAGGAGGCTGAGGCAGGAGAATTGCTTGAACTTGGGAGGCGGAGTTTGCAGTAAGCTGAGATCACATCAGTGCACTCTGGCCTGGGTGACAGAGCGAGACTCCATCTCAATAAATAAATAAAAGCATGCCTCAAACTTACTCCAGCCAAAGGCCAAAGAAGCTGGAGAATTTAAGCACAGTAAGAGTCCAATCAAAGGAGAAAAACTATGCAATAATTGGAACAAAGTTTAAAATACATCATTATTAACTACAATGGGATATTGGAGCAGTGAGGGGTTGACTAGTAAAAAGCAAAGAGAACTCTAGAGAATATAGAAATAGCCGACCTACAGAGCAGCCACTGCCTGCAAGGCTGAGCTGGAGTGTCCAAGGGAGACCCTCTACCCACAGGGTGAGGTCAGGTCCTAGTTGGACAGGTCATGGCTGTGACTTACTGAAGGGC
Source organism: Rhinopithecus bieti (assembly GCF_001698545.2). NCBI lineage: Eukaryota > Metazoa > Chordata > Mammalia > Primates > Cercopithecidae > Rhinopithecus > Rhinopithecus bieti. Next base: position 2,706,895 of record NW_016804493.1, read on the forward strand.
AAATAAGTTGCTGTAGTGCTGCCTTTGTAGAACTTTCTGGAAATCTGCCCTTTAAACCTTACCAGAAATCCATCTTCTAAGTTGTTGGGGAACGTTGTTCATGGAGCGGTATCTCTCTAGAGTCACTGCTACAAAACTACTGAAGGTGGTGTCTTGGGACGCTGCTGGCTGCCGTCACAGTCACTGCTACAAAACTACCGAAGGTGGTGTCTTGGGACGCTGCTGGCTGCCATGCACTGCATGAGCCTGCGCTGGAGAAGTCGTCCACCCTGCAAGAACCTACCTAGCCGGAACAGCAGAACCAAAGCGGAAACGTCTCCCCAGCACCCTCTACTGAGCAAAGCTTAACATCGCATCAGCTGGCAAAGGAAACTGTTTCAAAGCCCTGATCCATTTTCACAAAGCAGGTGGTAAAGGTGAATTTGGAGCTGAGAGGCAATACATTGTTAACTGGCATATACACCCAATCCTATCGGTCAATAGATGAAGACTGTTCTGAGGCTTAGGGAGGCAGAAATTCTTTCTGCAACACTTCCAGCCCACCACACATATAGGCCAGGCATGCTTCAGCATCCAGGGAAAAATGTAATGAAAAGGAATTTATGTCCTGACAGATGGAAGCCAGCCTGGCGTGCACTGAGGTATAGGAAAACTGAGTATGGGTAGACACTGACCCTATCTGCTAGAACCAGTATTCCATTTTCCACCTGCAATAAGATCATGATTGTGTTCATGCACAAGCAGGCCAACCCCATCCAGAATCCCATAAGAGGATGTGTTTCCTGGCTCTTCTCCCGGTTGCAAGTTTGTCAGTCAGGGTCTAATCAGATAAAAAGAAAGAATTTATTTACAGCAGAGGGAATATAATTGCAGGTGTGATGGTTAATTTTAATATGTCACCTTGACTGGGATAGGAGACAGCCAGAGAGATAGAAAAATATTACTTCTGGTTGTGTCTGTGAGGCTGTTTCTGGAAGAGAGTAGCATTTAAATCAGTCCACTAAGGGAAGAAGACTTGCCCACACCAGTGTTGGGGAGCATCATCTCATCTATTGAGGGCCCATCTGAATAAGACAAAAAGGCAGAAGAAAGGTAAATTGACTGTCTTTTTGAGCTGGGACATCCATCTTTTCTTGCCCTCAGACATCAGAGCTCCTGATTCTCAGGACTTCAAACTCCAGGGACTTAAGCCAGTGCCTCAGTCTCAGAGTGGGAGTTATACCACTGGATCCTCTCTTTCTCAGCTCTTCCAACTTGGAATGAATTACATTCCGACTTTCCTGGGTTTCCAGCTTGCAGATGGTATATTGTGGGACCTCTCAGCCACCATAGTCACATGAGCCAATTCCCATAATAATTCTCCAAGATGTGTGTGTGTGTGTGTGTGTGTGTGTGTGTGTGTGTGTATCTTTTTGGTTCTTTTCCTCTGGAGAACCTGGACTAATACAGCAAGGAATTGCAGGTGCTGGAGGATCTGAGAACCAAACATAGGACTAGCAGTTAAAAACAGATTATCACTGGGAGGCCAAGGTGGGCAGATCACTTGAGGTCAGGAGTTTGAGACCAGCCTGGAGAACATGGTGAAACCCTGTCTCTACTAAAAAAGAAAATACAAAAATTAGCTGGGCATGGTGGCAGACATCTGTAATCCCAGCTCCTTGGGAGGCTGAGACAGGAGAATCACTTGAACCTGGAGTTCAAGTGATGCAGTGAGCCAAGATCATGCCACTGCAATCTAGCCTGAGCGACTGGGAGACTCCATCTCAAAAAAAAAAAAGAGAGAAAGAAATTATCAGGGAGGCAGAGTTACCGGTGCCCATGGTCTGGGATCACTCGATGGAGGCTGCAAGCAGAAAAGCAGAATAGATTTGTCTAGGAGGAGGTAGAGTCACTGAGAAAAAGCCATCATTATTCTAACGTTGCTTTCTATTGGATGACCCCACTCAGAACCCAGATGGCTGGAATCTTAGGCAATAGAGCTTACAGGGGAAAGGAAAGGAATGTCTGTGAAGGCAAACAATCTCCAAACTGGAAAATTAGGCAAGATTGTTGGCTGAAGACACTGAGTTATGTAGGTTGTTGTTTCATAAAAAGGAAGAAAAATGCTGCATGAAAGATTGGATATATTGAAGAAAAAGGCATGGATGGAAAACATCCATAACTTTCACACTATGAAACAGGATAACTGAGGGTGGTATTGCTCTTAATTTCTTTAAAGATGTGAGACTGACTTTATCTTCGGAGGCAGTGAGTTTAAGTATTAACTTGCATCTGATTGTAATAATAGTGAATTTTTAAATTCAGGGTGTCGCCTCTTTTTTCCCCCTTTTTTGAAATAAACCTCTGGAATTCTTACTGCTTCCAGAAGCTATTTTAATCTTCAGACCTTGGAGGGTATTCATATCTGATCTTATAAGAATAATGTAACACTTGGGGGCAAAGATGCAGCCAAGTAGCTCAGCAATGGAAGCTAAGATGAAGAAGACCTCCATGGCTTCCAGGACCTTCCCCTTGGTGCTATGGGTGACAGGGAGGGAAGTGATCCAGGCACTGCAGAACACCAGCATGCTGTACATCAAGAACTTGGATTTATTGAAGGTGTCAGGCAAACCCACGGCCAGGAAGGCCAAGGTAAAGCTCCCCAAGGTCAAGGAGCCCAGGTATCCTAGGACATGGTAGAAGGCAGTGCTGAAACCCTCACTGCGTGTGAGAACTACAGATCCAAGCTTAGAGAGTGTGTCTGTGTCAATGAAGGGAGCAAAGTTTCTCAGCCCGAGTCGACAGATCAGGAGGTAGATTCCACTTGGATCAGGGAGAATATAAAAAGGACAAAATTAGGAGATCCTGATACCAATCACCATCTTATTCTCCCTGGCATTCTGGCCTTCAGAGCCAGAACTACAGTGATGGTTTTGGTCAGAATGATAGAAACACAACTCTAAATGTTATCTGTTGGAATCACCAGGTAACTGTGGGGCGGGGGGGTGGCCAATGAAGAGGGCGGAGCAGAGGAAGAACAGTGTGAGGGAGGTCGGACTTTCAGCAGAATGTATCTGAAAGTCCATGTACTGGCTTTGACTGAGGGGATTTCCTGATGCTTCACAAATATCCCAAGGACCATTGTAGTAAGGACAGAGAAGCACAGCTATGCAGGCCAGAGCCATCTCCAAAGGGTCTTCAAAAGACAAGAAGTTCACATCCTTTGGAAGACAGTAAATTCTCTGAGTATTCTGATATTGATCATCTGGACACTTCTTATACTGAATAGTATCTGAAAAACAAAGCAATGGTTTTTTGTTTAAGGTTCATAAATTCTTACTGATTCCCAGAAACAAAAGTCATTTTGGCATTGTAGGGCACTTTGTCCGATCAGTGCTATACTCTAATATCATGCTAAAAGCATGTTACAGAAGCAATAATTTCAGGCTAACATGCCAATTCTTTCCTTGGTTTTATTTCCCAAAATAACATTTTCTCTCATTGTTCATTTTTCCACATGCCAGTAAATTATTTTCCATTTTCTTTCATGATGAAAGCATTATACTCCCTTAAAAATTTAAATATCCATTCTCTAGGCCAAGAGTCCACAAACTACAGCCTACAGGTCAAATCTAGCCATTACTAATTTTATAGGGCTTATAATCTATGAATGTTTTAATACTTTTAGATGGTTGCATTTAAAATGGTTATACAAGCATTTACATATTTTCAGTTTCACCTCTTGGCTTGCAAAATCTAAAATATTTACTATCTGGCCCTCTAAGAAAAACATTTGCTGAACTCTGCCTTATCCTGGATTATTTACACAAATGGCAATTATTTTCTGAGAATTTACACTGAACCCCATGCCTTATTAAGAATGGGGACCTGTTCAACTTTTAACGGGTATCAAAGAGCCCCTCAGGTTTTAATAGTTAAATATTTCTTAGTGTATCCCTTCCACATTTCGAGGTAGAATTCAATCAGCTTGATGTGGCAGGAAAGGTCTCACTCATCTTGTTTGTACATAGGTTTCTGACCTTATCTTTTGTCATAAACCAAACACTGTATCCAAAGATTCTGATGTAGAAATTTATGTATCATACTCACAGTGCTCATGCCTTCTCTCTTCGCCATGACCTTCTTCTGCAGGGAGTTTCCTTTGCTCTCTTCTTTGCTTGACGAATTCCTACTTGCCTTTAATAATGTAGTCAGCATTACCTGCATTAGGAGGTGCCTGCATGCCTCCCCAGACTCTAGTAAGTACCTGTATCTTTGAACCCTTTGTCCTGGGTTGCCTTTCTCATTGGGCTATGAATTATTGATGACAGTATAGTTTTATTAAACAAACACTGAAAAATTGGTACCTACATAGACAGTCAAGAAACATATGCAGAAAAATATTCATAAAAATACATTTATTGTCCAGGCGTGGTGACTCACGCCTGTAATTCCAGCGCTTTGGGAGTCCGAGGTGGGCAGATCACCTGAGGTCAGAAGTTCGAGACCAGCTTGGCCAAAATGGTGAAAACCCATCTCTACTAAAAACACAAAAAATTAGCTGGGTGAGATGGCAGGTGCCTGTAATTCCAGCTACTGGGGAGGCTGAGGCAGGAGAATCATTTGAACCTGGGAGGCAGAGGTTGCAGTGTGCCGAGATCATGCCACTGCACTCCAACCTGGGCAACAGAGTGAGACTCCGTCTCAAAAAAAATTATAATAATTTATTGTAGCAATATTATTATCAGGTATAATAGAATTCAAAGAGATATACAGAGGAGAAAAACACATAAAATAAAAATTACACCAGGCTTGGTGACTCACGCCTGTAATCCCAGCACGTTGGGAGGCTGAGGCAGGTGGATCACCTGAGGTTGGGAGTTCGAGACCAGCCTGACCAACATGGAGAAACCCCGTCTCTACTAAAAATACAAAACTAGCTGGGTGTAGTGGCACATGCCTGTAATCCCAGCTACCCGGGAGGCTGAGGCAGGAGAATTGCTTGAACCCGGGAGGCGGAGGTTGCAGTGAACCGAGATCGCACCATTGCACTACAGCCTGGGCAACAAGAGTGAAACTCTGTCTGAAAAAAAATAAAAATTAATTAGATAAAACACCATTTTCTCCTTTAGAAGACTCAATATAATGATATTAATTTCCTGCATGTTAATGTATAAATTTCATTCAATACAAATATCAAATAATAATAATAATAGGGTTTTTTTTTGTTGTTGTTGTTGTTATTGTTGTTTTCAAAATGGAGTCTCACTCTGTCACCCAGGCTGGAGTGCAGTGGCTCCATCTCGGCTCACTGCAACCTCCGCCTCCCAGGTTCAAGTGATTCTCCTGCCTCAGCCTCCCGAGTTGCTGGTACTACAGGCTCATGCCATCACACCCAGCGACTGTTTTTGTATTTTTAGTAGAGATGGGATTTCACCATGTTAGCCAGGATTTCCTGGCTTGATTTCCTGACCTCGTGATCTGCCTGCCTTGGCCTCCCAAAGTGCTGGAATTACAGGCATGAACCACCCCGCCCAGCTGGGTTTTTTTTTTGGAAATAGACAATATGATTCTAGAGTATGCATAGGAAAGAAACTATCCTGGAAAAATTCTGAAACAGTAGAAAAACATGGAGGAGGTCATACCAAGTGAGTTTCATAACATTCTTTAAGGGTATAATAATAAAAGGTTTGGTATTTGTGTATAAATAGGTAACTAGATAAAGGAATGGAATAAACGGTTCAGAAATTGACCAAAATAGATATGATTATTTGGTATATGGCAAGGATGGCATTGCATTTGGGGGAGATACATATGCTATTCAGTAAATTCTCTCCAGATTATGTACAGACACAAAATAAATTCCAAATAGTTCAAATATAAACTAAATTGTAAAAGTATTAGGGGCCGGGAGCAGTGGCTCACACCTGTAATCCCAGCACTTTTGGAGGTTGAGGTGGGTGATCACCTGAGGTCAGGAGTTTCAGACCAGCCTGGCCAACATGGTGAAACCCCGTCTCTATTAAAAATACAAAAATTAGCTGGATATGATGGTGGGTGCCTGTAATCCTAGCTCCTCAGGAGGCTGATGCAGAATTGCTTGAACCTGGGAGGCAGGGGTTGCAATGAGCCAAGATTGCACCACTGTACTCCCGCCTGGGCAACAGAGCGAGGCTCTACCTTACTAAATAAATAAATAAATAAATATATTAGGAATGGTGACTTCACACACAGTGGGCAGGAGGGTAGGCAAGCAGTCTCCTCAGGGCAGGGTCCTGGCTAGTGCTGTCAGCACGACAAGGGGAAGAACAGCCCTGTGCTGTCCTCTGGGTAGTAGGAGACTGGAATTGGGACATTTGGGGTTGTATGTTTTCTGAAGCTTTGACTGTGACTTTTAAACAATAAAACGTTCTTTAAAAAAAAGGTACCACTGAGAAAGATATTCAATCTCATAGAGGAAGAGAAATTTATAGGTAATGGGCATTTTAGATAATGCAGGTTTAGTAAGACTTTAGAAATAAGAAGACACATGGAAAGTAAAACAGGCTTTCCAAAATCAGGCACAAAATATAAAGACAATGACTCCAGAAAAGAAGGTTGTTAAATTCCTACTGGCTTTCATAAGATACAGTTGGAAGGAATCTTTATAACTCTTAAACAGGTTTGATCACAGAAGTAAAACATGACTGCACACACTTGGAAGAAATGAAGTAATTTTAGCAGGGTGCGGTGACTCACACCTGTAATCTTAGTTTTTTGGGAGGCTGAGGCGGGTGGATCATTTGAATTCAGGAGTTTGAGACCAGCCTGGCCAATATGGTGAAATCCTGTCTCTACTAAAACTACAAAAATTAGCCAGGCATGGTGGCGGGCACCTGACTTGGGAGACTGAGACAGGAGAATTGCTTGAACCTGGGAGGCAGAGGTTGCAGTGAGCCGAGATCGCACCACTGCACTCTAGCCTGGGTGGTAGAGTGAGAGTCCGTCTCAAACAATAGATAAATAAAAATAAAAATAAAAAAGAAATCAACTAATTTTAGAGTTAACACCAAGGAATGACTGCAAGACAAAAAGCAGGCACCTAGGCTAATCAAATTGTCTGCATCTAATAATGACTTGATAAAGAAAGGAAGAAGAATGGAACTACTGTAATCTCTGGGTAAATGTTACTCAAGATTCCAATGAGAAAGATGCTGAGTAGGATTACGGTGAGTAATAGGTCACAAAAACAGAGTTTGAGTTTTGTAGAAAAATGGAAAATGAAGTCTATGTACTTGTGAATTTTGTAGATATTGCAAATATGTTAATTCTGCCACTGACCAGTCCCTTAAAACAACTGGTAGATCAGCAAATAGAATATGCATAGACCTCTCACTGTTCTACTCACTGGTTAGCATCACTGCTTAACAAGACCCCGGAATGGAGAAAAGTAAGAGCTCAATATCCAGGTTCCCAGGAAAAGGTGGCCTGTGATTGTATTCAGCTATACTCGATGTTTCAATTGCTGTCTGCAATCTAAATAGAACATAACATTGAGAGATCTAAAAAGAAATGGTGGATACTTCTGATTCTCTGAAACATAACATGCTATATGTCCTCAAAACCTTATGAACGGCCGGCACGGTGGCTCACGCCTGTAATCCCAGCACTTTGGGAGACCAAGGTGGGTGGATCACTTAAGGTCAGGCATCTGAGACAGCCTGGCCAACGTGGTGAAACCCCGTCACTACTAAAATTACAAAAATTAGTCAGGCGTGGTGGCACGTGCCTGTAATCCCAGCTACTTGGGAGGCTGAGCCAGGAAAATCGCTTGAACCTGGAAGGCAGAGGTTGCCATGAGCCGAGGTCATGCCACAGCACTCCAGCCTGGGTGACAAAGCGAGACTCCGTCTCAGAAAACAAATAAACAAAATTATTAGCTGGGCATGGTGATGGGCGCCTGTAATCCCAGCTACTCGGGAGGCTGAGGTAGAAGAATCACTTGAACCGGGGAGGCGGACGTTGCAGTGAGCCGAGATAGTGCCACTGCACTCCAGCCTCGGTGATAGAGTGAGACCCTGTTTAAAACAAACAAACAAACAAAAACCTATGAGCAAAGTCAAAAGATCAAGTGGAAAATGTTTTCGCTTAAATAGCATGCAAAATACTTGATCTCTTTATATATATACACACACACATAAATATAAAAAATATATATAGTGTGTATACATATCTTCTTTTAAATCACCAAGAAAAGACAACCCAGTGGAAAAGGTAAATGGAGGTAAACAGATAACTCACAATAGATATGAGAATGGTTCTTAAAATATGAAAAGATGTTCAATTTTCTCATTACTAGATAATTTAAATTAAGCCAACCAAGTAACCATTTTGCCTATCAAGTTAGGAAAGAGCAGACCAAGCACCCCCCCTGAAGTTTCCACAGCTTTCCTGTGTTCAGAGACCATCTGATAGGAAAAATCAAAAAAGGGTAGGGAAACACATTTAGAGAACAAAATATCTCTTATAGGGAAGCTAAATTAAGTTGCATATTTTCCTCAAAAGAGTTGCTTTAAACCTGGAAAAACTACTATCTTCAGTTTGCAAGTATTAAATATTTTTCCCCAGTGTTTGCTTCCTTCAGGAGTAGATGCCCATGAGACTAGTTGAGATGTGCTATTTATAACTAAATAGTATTATCATGAATAATTAACTGGGTGAATATAAAGGAGTGAGAAACAGTTGAATGTAATTCTTTGTAATACCTGTCTGATGAGAAACCTCCCTGTCTGGGCAAAGTTCACATCAAAGCAGCATGGAGCCTCCCCTTCCAGAGGAGTTTTTCTGAATCCAGGACCACAGCTTGAGCTACATACAGAGCTGGGAGTCTATGGAAATGTATTACTAATAAATATACGCATTAAGAGCAATAGGCGAGGTAGCCAGAGGTCAGAACAAAGGGTGGTTTTGTATTTAGGGGAACAAAGAATATAATTATATGGATAATCTAGGTATGTTTTCCTAATACATATATTTATATTTTTGGCTGGGCATGGTAGCTCACACCTGTAATCCCAGCACTTTGGGAGGCCGAGGCGGATTGGTCACGAGGTCAAGAGATCAAGACCATCCTGGCTAACATGGTGAAACCCGTTTCTACTAAAAATACAAAAAAAATTAGCCAGGCATGGTGGCGGGCACCTGTAGTCCCAGCTACTCGGGAGGCTGAGGCAGGAGAATGGGGTAAACCTGGGAGGCAGAGCTTGCAGTGAGCTGAGATTGCGCCACTGCACTCCAACCTGGTTGACTGAGCAAGACTCCGTCTCAAAACAAAACAAAACAGAACAGAACACAAACAAAAAAAACCATATATTTATATTTTTGAGGCAACCAAACTAACCAAAAGTGGGTACGTGAATCAAAGGCAAATGACCTAAAGGATAACGCATGCTGTGTCTACAAGGCATGAAAGGTCTGGCAATTGAAATCTGTAATTAAATTAAGTGTGGAATATGGTCAAAATGACAACTTTTCTAACCCCATGAGAAATAGGCATATTCAAAGTTGTCTGACTATTCAACAAATTAGGTTAAATCTGTTTAACTAACGGATTAAAAGTTCCGGCCTATAGTGTCATATAAAATATCCCAATATTCAAGTCATCTACTTGATTAAATGATTTTTTCTCCATCAGGCAGTGTTATGGGTTGAATTTTGTCACACACAACCCCCCCACCCCAATTCATCAATTAAAGTCCTAACCCCAAGTACATTTGAATATTATTTTATTTGAAGATATAGTCTGTGTTACTCCATTCTCACATTGCTATAAAGAACTACCGGAGACTAGGTAATTTATAAAGAAAAAAGCTTTAATTGGCTCATGGTTCTACAGGTTGTACAGGAAGCATGCCTTGGGAGGCCTCAGGAAACTTAAAATCATGGCAGAAGGCAAAGGGGAAGCAGGCACGTCTTACATGGTGGGAGCAGCAGGAAGAGAGAGTGAGGGGGAGGTCCTACACACTTCTGATCAGCCAGATCTTTTGAGAATTCACTATCATGAGAAAGTAAGGGGGAAGTCCACCCCCAAGATCCAATCACCTCCCACCAGCTCCCTCCTCCAACACTGGGGATTACAATTCGACATGAGCTTTCTTGGGGGACATAAGGCCAAACCATATCATGGTCCTTACAGAGATAATAAAATTAAAATGAGGTCAATCCGGTGGGCCATGATTCAATATTAGTGTCCTTATTAAAAGGGGTATTTGGATACAAAGACAGACACGTACATAGGGAGAACAACATTTGAAAATTAAGGCATAGAGTGAATAATGCAGCTACAAGCCAAACACTGCCAGCAAACCACCAGAAGCTAGGAGACAGGCATGAAACAGATCCTCCCTCACAGTCCTTGGAAGAACCAGCCCTGAGGATACCCTGATGTTGGACTTCCTGCATCTAGAACTGCTACTCAGTCTATGGCCCTTTATTACAGCAGATCTAGCAAACTAAAACAGGAAATGAGTACAAATAATTGCATCAGAAATAATATTTTAATAATTTTAAAAAATATTAAAAGATTACATATTTCAATATTTAAAATATTATAAAATATAAAATAAATTATAAAATAATATTATAAAAGTAGTCTCAGAAGTGAAAAGAAGGGGAGCACAGTTACTTTTGTGTAGATTCACAAACTGAATCTAGACATTGATTCAACCATGGCTAAGATAGCTCAGTAAGAAGAAATCTATTAATCAAATTTACCATATACATATTTCAAAATAGAAAAATCACCTCAACAGATGTTCAAAAGTATTTTGTAAAATTTAACATTCATTCTTAATTTTTAAAATCTCAACGAAATTCAGTTGGATGGGTAAAATCTCTTCATAAACAAAATACACACACATTCAAAAGACAATATGCATTTCCTTTAAAATCAGAAGAAACATGGATTTTTAAAATCAACACCATTATTTAGCATTGTTTTATGGGTGTAATACAGTGTGAGACCAGAAGGAAGGAAATATATGAATTGGAACAAAACTATTATTGTTTTATAATTAAAATCCTCCCTACTCACCAAGGATCACAAAAAGTTCTATGGCCCCATAAATCTTCCCAGAAAATATGACTGATACTGCTCTTTCTCTTTTCTTATTAGCCCATGTTTAATACATCTGGGCACCTTATAGAATCCTACACAATAGAAGCTGGAAGGGCTAGGCAGGTGAGCTACAAGACAAAAGGGCAGAATGAGGATGGATTATGGGGATCTAAGTGTGCATGCCTCTCTCCAAAGGCATCATTGAAATTTTTTTTAAGTGTTTTAAAAAGCCACTATAGCCAGGCGCATTGGCTCATGCCTGTAATCCCAGCACTTTGGGTGGCCAAGGCGGGCTGATTCCTTGAGCTTAGTTCAAGACCAGCCTAAGCAACATAGCGAGACCGCCTCTTTACTAAAAATACAAAAAATTAGTTGGGCGTGGTGGCACATACCTGTAGTCCCAGCTACTTGGGAGGCTAAGGCAGGTGAATCGGTTGAACCCAGGAGGGGGAGATGGCGGTGAGCGGAGGTCAGACCACTCCACTCCAGCCTGTGTGGCAGAGTGAGACCCTGTCTCAAAATAAATAAATAAATAATAAATTAAATTAAAATTGAAGGCCACTATGACCAAGAATGAAAGCATTTAGTGCTTTTTTTTTTTTTCTTCCTAGAACAGTAGTTTATGAACACTAACAAAAAACTTTCGCCTCTTTCTACAAGGAGGAAAAAGAAGCCCAGGAAGATGAAGTGATTTACCCACAGATGTAAAGGCAAACACGAGTTAGAAATAAGATGGCCAGGCGCGGTGGCTCACGCCTGTAAACCCAGCACTTTGGGAGGTTGAGATGGGAGGATCACCTGAGGTCGGAGTTCAAGACCAGCCTGCCTGACCAACATAGGGAAACCTCGTCTCTACTAAAAATACAAAATTAGCCGGGCGTGGTGGCGCATGCCTGTAATCCCAATTACTCAAGAGGCTGAGGCAGGAGAATCGCTTGAACCCGGGAGGTGGAGGCTGTGGTGAGCCGAGATCACGTTATTGCATTCTAGCCTGGGCAACAAGAGCAAAACTCCATCTCAAAATAATAATAATAATAATAATAATAATAATAATAATAATAATAGGCTTGCTTGAGGTGATGGATAGCTCATTTACCCCTTTTGTGATTATTACACATTGTATGTCTCTATCAAAATATATCATGTACCCCATAAATATATATACTTACAAGGTACCCATAAAATTTAAAATTTTAAAAAAGAGAAAATAAGAGGCTTCATTCTCCCTATTGAATATAAGGGAAGATACTCCTACCCTACCCCTTCCCAGTTTTCCCCAACCCTTTCCCCTTTGCCTTTTCTGAGAGCATCTACTTCAAAAATCTTGTTATTTCTCTTTGAAATGCATATAAATCTTTTAAAAGCTAATAAACCTCCTACTACCTTTATGACCTATGATTGTCTTTCTAAAGGACCTGAGAACCATCTCTTTGAAATTTAATCAAGGAAGATAGCGTCCCTGTCTCATAGTTTCTGTGAGAGAGTAAGGGTCCAGCTTCAGCAAGCAGGTGCCTTGCTCCAGAACTGCGTCCCGTCACTGAATTTTCCTTTGGATAAAGCCAATTAACTAACACAGAGAGTAACCCCAATTCAGGATGAACTATGAGTGACAAATCGTGCTATTAAGTCTTTATTTGAGAACTAGTTATTGTTCATCACTGAATGAGTTGTACCTGGCTATATTGAAGGGTGAGATTTATTTATCCGCCTTTGCAATCTCTTTTGTGATTGCCTGTGACATCACCTTCTGGTTTAATGCTTATTCAGTAATGAAACTGTCTTCTTTCTCTTCTACTTTTTATGGAGTTTTCTGGGTTGGCAGATTTTGTTTTAGTTATATGTCCCCAATAAGGTCACACAGTGAACCAGAGCTGAGTCACAAAAGGAACTGTCTGACTCCTGGCGTGATCTTCTTTCCATTGGCTCACTACCTCTCAGGAGCACACCATTTTAGGTCTGCAATTGTTTACTGTGTACCGCTTTTCTCCCTCCAGTGAGTCCTTAAGCTCCTTGAAGACAGAACCTATGACTGATACATTTTCTGCTTTCTCAGTAGCTAACAAAGTGCCAGGGATATGGCAGATATTCAATAAATGCCAATTCTTCCACTGAACTTGGAAGAATTAAGTCAAGTCAATTGTGATCTTAACTCTCTGACAAAAATGAACCAAAAAAATTTTTTTTAAATTAAAAAAAAAAAAAAAAAAAGAACTTGGATGAAATGGAAAAGAGCGCAGTGTGGTGTGGTATGGAGAAGAGGAAGAATTCCTAATGCAGGGTAAGAAGATCTGGCCTTGAATACTAGTTCTTCCCTGGTTTCAGTGAAGTCACCATCAGTTTCCTTAACTGTAAAGTAACAAAAAATATATGTTTATTATGTAAGATTCCTAGGATCACGACCAAATGAGGATGTGAAAATTCTTTGTAATAATGGCAGCTACCACCAACGCAGTATTTATGATGTACCAAGTATGGTTTTAAGCACTTTCCCTATATTATCTATTTATTTAACCCTCACAATAACTTTCTACTTTACAGATAAGGAAACTAGCCATACAGAATTTAAGTAACTTCAGCCGGGCGCAGTGTTTCACGCCTGTAATCCCAGCACTTTGGGAGGCCAAGGCGGGTGGATCACTTGAGGTCAGGAGTTTGAGACCAGCCTGGCTAACATGGTGAAACCCCGTCACTACTAAAATACAAAAATTAGCTGGGCGTGGCGGTGGGCGCCTGTAATCCCAGCTACTCGGGAGACTGAGGCAGGAGTATCACTTGAACTCGGGAGACAGAGGTTGCAGGGAGCGGTGATCTCGCCATTGCACTCCAGCCTGGGCGACAAGAATAAAACTCCATCTCAAAAAGAAAAAGAGCGGGGGGGAGGAATTTAAGTAACTTAACTGTGTAACCTGAAGTTACACAGCTAGTATGCAGCACAGCTGGGATTCTTACAAAGACAGTCTGGCCCTGGGTTCTGTTCTGCTAACTAGTGTGCTCTATTAGGCAGTAACATTATTATCCTCTGGGAGATTCCACTGCAGTCACTTTAGCCACTGTCTCTTCCATGCCTTGTCTAGCTTGCTACTCAGGCTGTGCTATGTTTGCCTCTCCTCGGGCCCCTCCTCTGACTCCTCTCCTGTTTTTCAGTGGGTTTCTTTCTGGCTTACTTTTTTCAAGAACGTCCTGGCCGGGCGCGGTGACTCACGCCTGTAATCCCAGCACTTTGGAAGGCCGAGGCGGGGGGATCACGAGGTCGGGAGATCGAGACCATCCTGGCTAACACGGTAAAACCCCGTCTCTACTAAAAAATAAATAAATAAATAAATAAATAAATAAATAAATAAATAGCCAGGCGTGGTGGCGGGCGCCTGTAGTCCCAGCTACTCGGGAAGCTGAGGCAGGAGAATGGCGTGAACCCGGGAGGTGGAGCTTGCAGTGAACCGAGA
>NW_016804493.1:2721660-2724515 GCF_001698545.2 Rhinopithecus bieti
CGCGCCACTGCACTCCAGCCTGGGCGACAGAGAAAGACTCCGTCTCAAAAAAAAAAAAAAAAAAAAAGTCCTTCAGCCTTTTGACAACACTGAGCTCCCCCTGGCTCATTCACATTTGAACCTGAACTACAAGCTAAGAAGCTTGAGAATTATGGGATGAATGCAAGCCCTGTGGAGAGAGGACGTGCGTGGGGAGAGAAACGCTGTTACAGGAAGTGAGTGAAGACATCCCAAGCAGCTGTCAATTATCTCAGTGAAAGGAGAAGTAGCCCTGCCAGGAAGTTCAGTTGAGTCGGGAGAACACAGGGCAAATCAAAAGCCAGAGTCTTGCTCTGTTGCCCAGGCTGGAGCGCAGTGGCGCCATCTTGGCTCACTGCAACCTCCACCTTCCGGGTTCAAGCACTTCTCTGCCACAGCCTCCTGAGTAGCTGGGATTCCAGACACCCGCCACCACCAAACCAAGGGGTTTCACCATCTTGGCCAGGCTGGTCTTGAACTCCTGACCTCGTGATCCACCCGCCTCAGCCTCCCAAAGTGCTGGGATTACAGGCCTGAGCCACCGCCCCCAGCTGGTCATTGAGTTTTAGAGACATTAAGCAATTTGCCTGAAGTCATCCAGCCCGTGAACAGGAAACCAGGACTCGAATCCTAGGTGCCCAGTGGTAAGTCGGCAGAATATCCAGGCTGACCCCATTTGTGTGACACAGAGAGGATGATGAAGAGGATACTGAGGTTCCTTAGAGATTCCTGGAGACTGGCCTTAGCAAGCAGGTGGGGTCAGTGGGGCGGGGGATCACAACCTGGGCCTGGAGTCAGTTGCGCCCGGATGCGAGTGGTGACTCGGGGACTAAAGCTCCCTGGGCCTCATCTGTGGACTTGGGATAATAATGGCAACAACTGCGATACCCAACGTTTACTGAGGGCTTACTGTACAGATTCACTATCTCATTTTCCTCATCACTAAATTGGGAATAACAAGAATAGTAGTGAGAAAAATTAATGATAGATACCATTTATTGAGCATTTACTGTATAAAAATCTCTGTTCTGAGAGATATACACACCTTGGTGTTCCTCATCTGTAGCCTGAGAATAATAATAATAAATCATATGAACCGCTTACTGATCACTTAATGGACAGAAGCCCTGATTTAAGTGAGTCACACGTCTCAGTTCCCATTCTCTAGGGACTGGGAATAATGAATCATCACAACAGTATGTGAGAGTTGACATTCACTGAATACTGTGTACCAGGTCCTCTTCTACACACATTAGATAATGCCCAACTTGACTGGTCCCTGGCAACTCTCCAGTGTCGTCTCCCACCCCACTCTACCTCATTCCACTCCACCACGCAGGCCTCCTCCAGATGGCTCCTCAAACACAGCGAAGTGCAGCCTCACCTCCAGGCCTTGGCATGAGGTATGTCTTCTGCCAGGCGCACCTTTCCCCAAACACCCACAGGGCTCACTCCCTCCTTCGCTACCTCACTTCTCCGCTCAGATACCACTTTCTAGGTGAGGCCTTCGCTAACCGCGCTGTTTAAAATCCAGGGCTTACAACAGTGCCTGGTACCCAGCAGGCAATCGGCAAATGCCTGCTTAGTCACTACATGCTCAGTCAATGGCAGCAGCCTGGTGCCGGGTGCCTTTGGAGTTGGGTCCCCAAGGCTGGCCTCCGGAGTGGCGGACACATTTAACAGATCTGAGGTGGCCTAGGGATGTGACCCCAGATGAGGACCAGTAGGGCAAAGGCCCGGAAGGGACACGTGTTTGGAGTGTTTGAGAAGGGTGGAGAGGCAGCCTTGGCTAGAACCAAATGTGTGAGAGGAGCTCAGATGGGCAGACAAGTCCCAGAGTTAGCGCGAGTCTGTGGGTCTTGTAGAGACTTTCGGTTTCCTGAGACCACCGGAGACACACAGACCCCGAGGACTGGAATGGGTTAACACGTGCCCTCTAGCCCCTAGACAACATAGATTTGGGAACTCGAGATGAGGCCGTGGGGCGGGGAATCCTGACACCCACTTTACCCTCTCTGAGCTCAGGAGCATTGACCGAGCCTCTGGCGCCTGGGGCTTGACTAGAGGGCGGGGTCCGGCAGACGCCCCTCCCCTCTCCACAGTGAAGCGCGGACTCCGGGGAGAACATAGGCACGGTCGGAAATTATCGCCTTTATTTCTTGGCCGGTCGCGAGGGAGGGTCGGGACCGGGCGGGTCCTGCTGGCCTAGGGGGCGTCAGGGGCAGCCACTGGCGGCTCCGGATCCGCCTCATCGCGGGCGCGGGGGAGCTCAGGTCCGGCCTGCCGGGGGCGGGGTGAGGCTGCAGACCAGGTTCCCGCGCTCCTCGCGTCTGCCCGCGTCTGCCCTAGGCCTCCACCGAGGCTTCCTCTACCTCTGGGGCCGCCCTGCTCCCCACAGACCCCACTCTCAGGGGCCACTCCCAGGATCCCTGCCCGCTCTCTCCTGACTCGGCCCCTGCCCGCCCCGCCTCCCTTCTCCGGGCTCCCTACCTCTCCCTCGCCGGCCCCGACCTCGGGGGCGCTCTGGACCTGCTCACCGAGTATCTCCAGCTCCGCCTTCAGCCTGCGGAGAAGGGGCCGAGGAGAGAGGAGGAAGAGAGGGGGAGTCTAGGGAACAAGGAGGAAGCCACGGAGACGCCGAGACCCGACGACGCCGAGGGAGGCACAGGCGGGGGAAGGGACAGTGGGGGGCCGGTTCCCCGCCGCCCTGTCCCTGCCCTCCTCGCCCACACCTCCCTTCCCCTCTCACCCGTCATTCACCGCCCTGGCGCCCTCGACCTCAGGCGGCGAGCGCAGCCGCCGCTCCACGTCCCGCAGCTTGGCGCGCACCAGCCTCC
>NW_016804493.1:2724924-2734119 GCF_001698545.2 Rhinopithecus bieti
CCCTCTCTGAGCTCAGGAGCATTGACCGAGCCTCTGGCGCCTGGGGCTTGACTAGAGGGCGGGGTCCGGCAGAGGCCCCGCCTCGAGATCCCAGGACGCCCCTCCCCTCTCCACAGTGAAGCGCGGACTCCGGGGAGAACATAGGCACGGTCGGAAATTATCGCCTTTATTTCTTGGCCGGTCGCGAGGGAGGGTCGGGACCGGGCGGGTCCTGCTGGCCTAGGGGCGTCAGGGGCAGCCACTGGCGGCTCCGGATCCGCCTCATCGCGGGCGCGGGGAGCTCAGGTCCGGCCTGCCGGGGCGGGGTGAGGCTGCAGACCAGGTTCCCGCGCTCCTCGCGTCTGCCCGCGTCTGCCCTAGGCCTCCACCGAGGCTTCCTCTACCTCTGGGGCCGCCCTGCTCCCCACAGACCCCACTCTCAGGGGCCACTCCCAGGATCCCTGCCCGCTCTCTCCTGACTCGGCCCCTGCCCGCCCCGCCTCCCTTCTCCGGGCTCCCTACCTCTCCCTCGCCGGCCCCGACCTCGGGGCGCTCTGGACCTGCTCACCGAGTATCTCCAGCTCCGCCTTCAGCCTGCGGAGAAGGGGCCGAGGAGAGAGGAGGAAGAGAGGGGAGTCTAGGGAACAAGGAGGAAGCCACGGAGACGCCGAGACCCGACGACGCCGAGGGAGGCACAGGCGGGGAAGGGACAGTGGGGGGCCGGTTCCCCGCCGCCCTGTCCCTGCCCTCCTCGCCCACACCTCCCTTCCCCTCTCACCCGTCATTCACCGCCCTGGCGCCCTCGACCTCAGGCGGCGAGCGCAGCCGCCGCTCCACGTCCCGCAGCTTGGCGCGCACCAGCCTCCCTGCGGGTGGGCGGGCGTCAGGGGCAGGGCCGAGGCCCAACCACACGCCCCTCCCCCGGCCCACCTGGCGCGGAAGGCTCACTCTCCGAGAGCAGCTGCTCCTTGCTCCTCTCCAGGGCACGGATCTCCCGGGCCAGTCGCTGCTCCAGCATCTGCGAGGACAAAGAGGAGGCCTGCCCGTCTGGATGTCCTCTTGGCTACACGGCCCGCCCCTCCCCTTTTGGGCTTCTCGGGAAGTCTTCACCTACATTAGGTCATTCATTCATTCATTCAACTATTTATTAACTCAATGTGCAGTTTCTGCTGTGGCTGGAGACCCACCCACCTCCCCGAAACGCTCTGCATGTCTCCAGGCACCTCTCAAACTTGAACTCTTCCCGCTCTCCTCATCCTCCACTCCCCAGTCTGCGGCTCCTCAAAGGTTTCAGGCACCGTCCAGTCCCAGGGCCTTCCTTCTGTACCCAGATACCTGCACCCCTTCTTCCCTCACTTCCTTCACCTCTGCGTTGAGATGTCACTTGCTTAGAGGCCTTCCCACTGACGTTCCACGATCTAGTCACTAACTTTCTTGGTGCCTCCACTGTCCCCAACCAGCTTGAGACAGCCTCTTTGATCTGCTAAAGACATGGCGTCTTTGATCTGCTACCCTCTCTCACTGCCTCAAATGCAGCCCGGTGCAGCCATTGACATTAGCTGAATGAAGGAATGACCTGACCATAGCTTTCTCTGGGCTGCCATTTGCCACTGCAAGATGAACATACTCTGGGTGAGCAGGGGGAAAGCGGATCACAATGGTACTGCACCCGTCTGGGCAGGTGATGCTGGGTGTGGCAGTAAGGCATGGTGAGACTTAAGTTGATTTTAGATAAAAGCCGAGGGACTGAATAGGTGGACAAGAGGAAGCAAGGAATCAACGACTATCCCACAGCATTGGGCCTGGGCAGGGGTGCACTCCGGGCCAGTCAGTGGGACACTAAAGCCAGGGGAGGAGTGGCTTTGGTTGCAGGCAATGATAATGGCTCACGTGGAATTCCCATAGGTCCTTGTGCTGGCCCGTCAGATCCTCCAGCTGTCCTTTGACATCCAACCTGGAGGCCGACACCCAGGAATGAGAGAACACATGCTAGACCTGACCCCTGATGGGGGCTCTTCATGTGCAGGCCTTCAGATCCTGCCCATGCTCCCTCTGCTGGGAGCTGCTTCATGGGTTGTATCCTCTAAGCTTTGGTTCCTGCAGCACCTCTTCCAACAAACTCTCCCTGATGCAAGCCCTGCTCCCACTTTCTACACTGTGGTCTGCCAGGCCCCAGGCTTCGGAGTTACCCCAGATTCCTCTGGAACTCTGAAACCTGAGAGTTATAGACAAAAATTTGTTCTATGTACTGTTGCAACATGTGCTTCCTGGGAAGGGAAAGACAACCCTGAGTGGTATTCTCTGAATGACCCACCATTCACTCCAGCAGGAGTGGGAGTTGGGATGTCTGTTCACAGCATTCACCTTTCTCATTTCCCCTGTTGAACGAGAACCTTCATGGGCCTCTGTTGAGAACATCACCCTGTCCAACCTGTCCCCCATGGAATGAACTCTGCCTTCACAAGAAAGCTTTGTGAGGCGTGTGGTAATCTGGCACCACAGATTCTGTAACATCCTGGCTCGAAGCCTGATCTGTTACTTCACTGTGACCCTGGGCAAGTTACTTAACCTCTCTGGGTCTCAGTTTCCTCATATGTAAAATGGTGGTGTGGAGGGTGACATTAGCTTTTAACTCTTATAATTGTCATTATGAGGATTAGGTACATAAATGAGCATAAATGCTCATCAGACAGTGTGAGTAGTGTGGTTAAGTATACACACATTAGCTAACATCAGGTTTCCCCATGCAATTAAAGTCACGGTGCACCAGGCCGTGAGACCTCTGGTAACAGGAATGTGCTAAGTAAAGGTTCAGAGGATGCTGGGCGTGGTAGCTGATGCCTGAAATTCTAGCACTTTGTGAGGCTGAGGCGGGCAGAATCACCTGAGGTCAAGAGTTCGAGACCAGCCTGACCAACGTGGAGAAACCCCATCTCTACTAAAAATACAAAATTAGCCAGACGTGGTAGCACATGCCTATAATTCCAGCTACTTGGGAGGATGAAGAGATGGATGGATACACGGTTGGAGAGACAGTTGATTGGATGTGTGAGTTGCTGGCTGGAGAAACGATAGCTGATTAGAGAAATGATGAGTAGAGGAATAGTGGCTGGATAGAGAAAGAAAGGATTGCTAGAAGAAAGGATAGATGTCTGGATGGATGGTTGGCTAAGTGAATATATGACGGGAAGGATAGAGAGAGGATGAATGCATGATTGGATGGATGGAAGATTGTTAGGTGGAAGGTTGGAGATAAAATAGCCATCTGGCTGGATGACATGGTTGGATAGTTGGGTAGATGGATGAATGGATGAATGAGTAAGTAGGTGAATGGCTAGATAGGTAAGTAGATAAATGGGTGGGCAAATGGATGACTGGGGCTTAAAATAAGCAGACAAATAAGCAAGTGAATGGATATCAAAGGACCTGGATAGCCAACAGCAAAAGACTGAGGCTAACACCAATGGATGGAATATATTTGATAAAGAAATTAGTACTGAATAATTAAATGAGTAAATTAATCTTAACACGACCATTTAATATCAGAGATAACCAAGGAAGTCTTTTGTCTGACCGCTCTATTTATAGAAAGGTAAAATGAGGCTTCCATGTCCAAGATTGATTTCCATAGTTTTTGCTCCCTCCTTTTTCACCTGGGGAATGAGGTGGGGAAGAGCTGAGGCAGGGCCACTTACCTCTGAGCCTCACTTTCCTTCTCTTGGCAGTGCATCTGGAGGATCCTGAGTGCCTCTGTGGGGAAGGAACCAAGGGGACCCTTTGGGAGCTCTTGGGGAGTCAGGGTTGGCCAGAGGTAATGGGCCCCACATCATGTCAGGCATTGGAGGGCACTGTGAGGACTTGGGTGTTTACTCCAAGTAAGGTAGCGATCCAGGGAGAGATCTGTACAGAGAGGGAAGCACCCTGACTTAGGTTTCAGTGGGATTCCTCTGGCTGCTCTGAGGAGTATGGACTTTTGTGGGATGGAAGAGTAGAATAAGGAAGACACAGCAACTGGTAAATACCTTGCTTTTTGCTCAAGACCTCCTCTAGGTGCACTTTCTCTCCATTCACTGGAAAACACAATGACACTTTCAGCCTGCAGGCACCCCATCGTCATCCCCATTGCAACTTCATATAAGGGGAAAGCCACACAGAAGGTGTAGTACAGCCCTAGGAGAGCTGACGTATCTTCTTGCCACCCTTGCAACCATCTCCTACAAGGACCATCCTGATCCAGCTTCTCCCCCTCTATGCCCATATTCCTTGTAAATGTTGAAGGACTGAAGACCCTGAAGAATGTACAAGGTTTACACTGAGGAGAGAGATGGCGATAAAGAAATACACGCACAGTGTCAGGTGGACATAAAGGCTCCTAAGAAACACATCAGCCAGGGGCGTGAGAATGACCAAGAAAGGGCAGGATTATATTCTGAGATGAGACCATCAAGATAGGCCTGTCAGGGTGAAATTTGAGCTGAGAGCTGAAAGATGACATGAGACAGTGAGAGGCAATACAGATTATGTGAGCTAAGAGCATTGTAGGCCGGGGAACAGCCTGTGCAAAGGCCCTGAGGTATGCACAGAAGCATCCACAGTATTGATGGGTCCCTCTTTTGGCCCCACTTACAGGAGTCTAATTCCCTATGCAGGGTCTCCCAGAGAGTGTGGGTCTCTCTCAGTTCCTCACTGGATTTCTTCTTTGCTGGGCCAAGAAGGGAAGAAGACACTGTGTGAGTGTAGTCTCTAGCCTTGCTGTTCTCTCGCAAATATGACACTGCATATTCATCTTCAAACAACCCTACAGGGGCCTAGATTTTATAGATGAGGAGGTGGATTCATTATAAATCCAGGCTCTTCCTGCTGGCTCCAGCTGGCCAGGCTAGGTCCCCAAGTTTACCTTGCTGAAGCTCGTTAATCCGGTTAATCAGGTTCTCTATCTGTGGCTCCAGACTTCCCTCTGAAGAAAGAAAGGAAAAAAGACTGAGCCAGAGAAGACTGGTGTCTGGCTGTCCAAGGCAGACGGAGAAGCACTGTGTCTGCTGCTATCAATTAACAGGCATATATTGAGCACCTGCTGTGTGCTGAGCTCTGCCAGAGCCCCTTGAAGGGCCTGTATTCTGGGCTGGGGAGATGGGACATTGAGCAAAGGTAAACAAATCAATTCAGGTGGCAGTAGCTGCTGTGAGAAATAAAGTGAGGCAAAGCGTTGAAGAGCAAAAGGGTAAAAGGCATGTCTGGAGATATGGAAAGGGCCCAGAGGAGGAGAGGGAAGCAGGTCCTGCAGTTCTGTCGGGGTAGAGTGTGGAGGGGGGACCCATTCCAGGCAGAGCGCAACAAGGCAGAAGGGAACAAGTGCAAATTCCCCATGGTGTGGCAGGAGCGGGTGAGGCACGTGTCGAAAGTAACAGTGAGGGGCTGCTGTGGCTCAGGTCTAGTGAGCAAGTGGAGAGTAGCAGAAGGTGAGGTGGGGGAAGTGGGAAGTGATATCACTCAGGGCCTCTTGGGCCATCGTGGAAGCCTTTAGATGTAACTCTGAGTGTGGTGTGAGCCAATGGAGATGTCCCATCTGCCCTGCCCTATCAAAAGCCTGACAGGAAGGGTTGTCAGTCTGGACTCTGGTACTGGCCTCATCTGAGAAATGGGGAAACCCTGCTTTTACACTGCTGGTGGCAAGTTTCCCAGTGATAGGGTGATCACTGTCCCTTTAGAGAGTCACCTCTAACTTCTCATAGTCCCTGTTTCAGTGCTCTATATGCAGGAGACTTCCTTCTCATGCCTCTTTGGCTTCAAGGTTGGCAACATAGAACGGGGGCAAAAAGCTGCCCAACCCTTACCAGGTCTCACTGCCGACCCCTCAGACACTCTGGGGTTAATAAACTCAGACCCTGGATTTTCCAAGGTCACCCACTCCAGCTTCTGTGACTTCCAGGAGAGTGGGTGCTCTCCACGGTGCTGATTATGACTGACAGAAATCTCTGAGGGTCTTTGTTTTACTGGAAATGATCAGTTTGGGTCACTACATTTCTGGCCCTGCAATTTCTCTCCCTAATTTTACCTAGGCAGCAGTCCCAGTGCACTTCTTTTGCAGGCAGCCACAGAGTGGGAGAAGGGGAGACTACTGCTTTTGTTTGGAATAGACTGACGTGATAGTATTTTAAGATGAGAATGGACTGGGGGTCTAACCTCTGGCCAGCACTGCCTCGGCTCTGATGTAGATACTGGGTACACACTGGCTCCCACATCTCCTGCAAAAAGCAAAGCAAGGTGCAAAACCAACTGCATTGCCATTTGTATGTAAAAAGGGAGGACAAAAAAAAAGACATCCATGAATGCATTTTTAAAAAACCTCTGGAAAGATACTTAAGAATTGAAAAACATAGCTGCTTGCCCTTGAGTCAGGGAAATGGATGACTGGTGTGTGGGGGGAGGGAGTAGGAATGGCAGGGGAACTGGTTTTTCCTTTCCTTTAAACTTCTTGAATTTTGAACTGTGAGGCTGTATTCTTGGTTCAAAGAATTAAATTGTATCAGAGGGAGAAAGTGCAAGGGGATAATTTCCTGAGGTTGTGAGTTGAGGTGGCTGAATTTGAACCATGTCTTTCTGACTTGAAACCCCAGGCTGAGCCTCAGAAACAAAGAGACACATGACCTTTCTGCAGCTTTATCACCATTGCCAGCAAGTCTTCAGTCTTCAAAGACTTGGCTTGCCCTGTAGAAACGAAAATCAAAATTACAGGACATAGGGAGAGTGAGAGGGGAGAGAGAAGGGAAGTAGGAAGTCCCAGTGGGGTCTGCAGACACCCCTGGGCTGGGGCTAAGGATGTGATGAGAGACAGATTTCCATCCGAAGCAGGGCCCCCGTCTCTTGCCCTTGAGGTTTATGGTGTGTGCTAGATAAATCAGGACCCCTAAGGGTCAGCTTCTCCCTGAGGGGTTAAAAGACACCACTATAAACATCCCCTTAATGAAACTCAGGGGTGAAAGAAGGGAATGCATGTTTGCTGATGCTCCTGTTCAAGATCATTATGAAGTTCTAACCAGAGCAATAGGGCAGGAAGATTTCATATGAATTTCTTTGAAATAATTATAGCTCATAATTTATACATTCTTAATGAACTTATAGATCTAGGTAATAGTTACTAATGGCTACTAACATCAAAAAAAGACAACTGGATATTGTGAGCCTCTCTCTTTTTCTTTCTTTACCCTGCAGCTCCAGTTCAATGGATTTTATTTTATTTTAATATAGAGAGTTTATTTCAGCTAAGTTGAGGACTGCAGCTCAGAGTGCACTTACAAGCTGCCTTGGGGAGTGTTCCCTATGAGGCTCTAGATGGAAGAACACAACATGGCTGATGAAGGATTTTGCCCCAAAACCCCACCAAAACCAAAAAAGCCTGATGGAATCCCATCAGGTTTCCACATCTAAATATGAATTCAGAGGAAGTACAAAGGGCAGGAAAACACATTATGACACCACTGGGGATGTGCTCAATATCATGTGGACTGTGGGAAACTCCACAGGAAAACCTGTTTCTTCAACAAATAAGTTGCAAAGAAGAAAATGAGGGAGAGGGGAAATCCCACAGATTAAAAAAGACTTGAGGCATATATCAATCAATTAAATGAACAGACCTTATTTGAACCGATTCACCACACTTTTCACCATATATACTTCTATGTATATTTTAACATGAGCCTGTGTTACTTCTAAAATTCAAACAAGAAAAACCACAGGAAAATATTAACGTTAAAAAAAAAAATCCTTAAGTCTTGAAATCAATGGTAAAGGTCCAATCTCAGTGACCTACGCCTCTCTAAGGAAAATTGAACAGAGAAGATGAAAGGCAGCTCGCAAACATGATAGCCAAAAAGTTAATGAAGAAACGCTTACCCACAATAGTATACAGTGAAAATTCCCTCTCCCTCAGACTTTAAGTTCTCCAGTTCTCCTCAGAGGCCACTAGCATTACAAGCTATGTGTAGGTACTTGGAGATAATTCAATGCATATACAAATATACCTCCCACATTTTCATTTTGTTTTTCATTTTGTTGTTGTTGTTTTTGAGATGGAGTCTAGCTCTGTTGCCCAGGCTGGAGTGCAGTGGCACGATCTCAGCTCACTGCAACCTCTGCCTCCCAGGTTCAAGCGATTCTCCTGCCTCAGCCTCCTGAGTAGCTGGGACTAAAGGCGCATGCCACCACGCCTGGCTAATTTTTTGTATTTTAGTAGAGACGGGGTTTTACTGTGTTGCCCAGGCTGGTCTCAAACTCCTGAGCTCAGGCAACCCACCCGCCTCGGCCTCCCAAAGTGCTAGGATTACAGGCGTGAGCTAGCACGGCCAGCTACATCCCACATTTTTTTTTCTTTTCTTTTCTTTTCTTTGTTTTTTTGTTTGTTTGTTTTTTGAGACGGAGTCTTGCTCTGTCACCCAGGCTGGAGTGCAGTGGGGTGATTTCAGCTTACTGCAAGCTCCGCCTTCCAGGTTCACACCATTCTCCGCCTCAGCCTCCAGAGTAGCTGGGACTACAGGTGACCGCCACCACACCAGGCTAATTTTTCTTTTTTTTTTTTGTATTTTTAGTAGAGACGGGGTTTCACCATGTTAGCCAGGATGGTCTTGATCTCCTGACCTCGTGATGCGCACACCTCAGCCTCCCAAAGTGCTGGGATTACAGACGTTTACAGATGTGAGCCACTGCACCCAGCCCACATGCCACATTTTCTAAATAAGTGGTAGCATATTGTACATGATGCACCCCATCTTGTAGTTTTCATTTGACAATGTACACCAGTGATCTTTTTATTCTTTTTAGTGGCTGCATGGCATTCCACTGTGTGGATATACCATAATTTCAGAACAATATCCTACTGATGGATATTTAAGCTGTTTACCTTATTTTGCTTATTGTGACAAAGAATGCCACAATGATCATCTGCATTTGTGTTGTCAAGCTGCCATAACAAAGTACCACAAACTGAATCTTCCCTCTGTGTCTGTGTCTTCACCTGCCACTCTCATATCTTTATGTGTCTATATTTCCCTCTACTTATAAGGACACCAGCCGTTGAATATGGCCCTCCCTAATCCAGTGTGACCTCCTCTTCACTAACTATGTCTGCAAAGACCCTACTTCCAAATAAGTCACATTTCTGAATTTCTGATGGATATGAATTTTGAAGGGACACAATTTTTTTTTTTTTTTTTTTTTTTT
>NW_016804493.1:2734837-2751271 GCF_001698545.2 Rhinopithecus bieti
AAAAAAAAAAAAGGAAATAACTTGAAGATACCTTAGGGGATTAATTACAGCATGTTTGTAGGATGAAATTCTTTGCAGCCATTAAAATCCATGTTGTAAATCAGGGTTTTTTACCTGAGCTTATTAGATATTTTTTGAAATATTTGGTGGTAT
Source organism: Rhinopithecus bieti (assembly GCF_001698545.2). Taxonomy (NCBI): domain Eukaryota; kingdom Metazoa; phylum Chordata; class Mammalia; order Primates; family Cercopithecidae; genus Rhinopithecus; species Rhinopithecus bieti. The sequence continues at coordinate 2,734,991 of NW_016804493.1, forward strand.
GTTCACCTTCTTTATGTCTTTTTGTTTGGCCTGAAATCCTTTATAAGTTAGTATGTATTATTTTAATTTGCATTTTAACATTCAAATTACATAATAAACACATGTAGAATAACTTACATAATAAACAAATGTGGAAGAACAAAATTTAAAGGAGAAGTCTCCCCTCACCAGCAGCCCCTTCTCCAAGTCACTCCCCTTCCCAGAAGTAACCACTGCCAGCAGTTTGGTGACAACATTTGGTCTTTTAGTAAAATACATTTCATGTATTGCTCTAAATTTTACTTTCTTACTCAAGTAAAATTCTAAGAAAATTCAAACAAAGAAATATGTGACGTCAAAAATGAAATTTCCTCTTTTCTCCTTAATCCTAAATCTCACTGCTTGCCCTGATACGATCACTTGGAACAAGTTGGCATGTCCCCTCCTGAGATTTTTTTAATTTCAAAAATATTCTTAATATTTTGGAAATAAGACAAAGAAGTAAAGCTACTTTAATACCAAGGGGAGGTGTCTGTGGTTGTTTTATTTTTAGTACCTTATTATGAGAACTTTCAAATGCACATGAGAGTAGAGAAGATATTATGATTAACTCTCATATGCTCATTGTCCAGATCTGACAATCATTAATACTCACCCTATTTGTTTCAGCTATGTTTCTCCTGTGTGGAATTATTTTTAAGCAATGCCCAGGCTTCTTGACATTTTATTCTCAGATACTTCATCAGGAGTCTCAGCTACTTAAGGACATTTTCTTAGATGACCCCAATCCTATAATCACAACTGACAAGATTAATACTCATCAGGTAACATCTCCCAATACCCAGGCTATGCATTAATTTCCTGATTGTCTCCACATCTTTTTTATGTCTGGCATTTGCAACCATTTCTGCAAAAGCTCCATCTATGTTTTTCCTCTCTCTGCATTCTAGTGCTAGTCAAGAAATAAGGCCAAGAGTGGATAATAAGTAAATCTTTTAAATAATCCAACTAACGCTTTGACACAGACACACAAAGTCCATTACAAAAGAAAACGGCCAGCACAGTAAGAGCACCCTTTTAAACATTTTATTTTGAAATAATTTCAGATGTACACAAAAGTTGTAAAAATAGGCCACAGTGCTCCCATTTTGCCCTTATATCAGATTCCCCATTTGTAAGTGATTCTGAATTATAAGTTGCAGACAACTTGACTCATTACTCCTTACTATTCCAGTGTCTATTTCCTATATACAAAGGGAATCTACCAGGTAACCACAGTATAACAATAAAAACCTGGATGTTAATACTGATCCAATATGAATATAGGATCCTTGGTTGCCATTCAAAATTTTCCCTCTTCTCCCTTATATTTTAAAATTATATATGACTACTTACATTTTCTAAAAGAAAATAGAACAATAAATCACAAAAATGCCTCTACCTCTGCACGACTCCCAAAATCCAAATCCCTCGTCCAGAGTTATCACTCAGGCTTTTACCATTCAGACACTTTTTCTGTGCAACATACACAGGGCTATAACCTCCTCCATTTTTGTTTCAATCCCAACTGGCTTGTCTCTAATAAAAATATGGTCTATTTTGGAGCTCCTTGTGTGTCAATAATCCTATCAACTTAAAATTTAATTTTAGTACATTTAAATTAGAATTTATCTTTTTCTGCCTCTTAAAAAAAAAAATCCACCACAGAGACATTCCACAGCATGCACACATAAACCTAGACTTAGCCATTTAAGTGACTGTGTTGTGCCTACATCAACACTCCAATGACCATTCCTGGTCCATACACTTACGTATTCTCCTATGATTACATAGCATGGTGACTGCAGAAGTGGAAGAGCATTTTAGATGCCAAAAATACTCTGCCAAACTGCCTCTACCAAAGCCTTTACTTTGAGTCAGCTCTCTTCCCTGAGGCAGGAAAAGGCCTGTTTCTCTACAAGGTCATCAATACCAGATACTATTCTTCCCTTTATAAAGCCAATTTGATGGGCTAGAAATGGCAACTTGATACATCTTTCAGTTTTTCCTTTGCTAGTGAAGTCAGTCATAACTTTAATTTTGAGGAATTTGAAAGGTTGATACTAAAACAGTTTTTTTAAATTGTAGTGGCAGCTAAGTATTACACAGTTAATACGTGAGATCTATTTGCATCTGTCTTATTTCCGTCTGTCTTTCGTTGAATGCTGGCATTTGGTATGTGGCTCTAATCTAAAACAGCTCTCTGTGTGGAAGTTATTTCATTAGTCACACATTAAAAAATTACTGAACACCTACTTTACACCAAGCAGGCATTGTTTTAGGTGCAGGGGAGTGAGAGGTAAACAGTCTCTGTTCTCATGGAGCTCGCATCCTAGGTCAGGTAATAAACAATAATCATTACTTTGATGTCTGTATGAGTAGGTCTGGCAGGATGCAGTCTAGTGTGTTTATTAATACAGTGGTTTAAAGAGTGCAGAAAGGGGTGTTAGAGATAGATAAAAGTGGGGCAGAAAGGTGACAACAGTTGAAGCATAGTGATGGGTACATGGGCTTTGTTTACACTATTTTCTCTACGTTGGTACACTTTGAATACTTCTGTAACAACACAAAAAATACTAGTGGCATACAAATGCATTACTGCCTTGGGAATTTTTTTTTCTTTTTTTTTTTTTCTCTGTTGTCTGTGCTGGAGTACGGTGGCACAATGTCAGCTCACTGTAACCTCCGCCTCCTGGGTTCAAGCAATTCTTCTGCCTCAGCCTCCCAAGTAGCTAGGACTACAGGCACCCGCCAACCACACCTGGCCAATTTTTGTTTTTAGTAGAGACGAGGTTTCGCCATGTTGGCCAGGCTGGTCTCGAACTCCTGACCTCAGGTGACCCACTCACCTCGGCCTTCCCAAGTGCTGGGATTACAGGAGTGAGCCACCAAGCCCCGCCAAGGAAGATTTTTTTCTTCTTTTTTTTTGAGACTGAGTCTCGCTCTGTCACACAGGCTGGAGTGCAGTGACGCGATCTCAGCTCACTGCAACCTCCGCCTCCTAGGTTCAAGAGATTCTCCTGCCTCAGCTTCCTGAGTAGCTGGGATTACAGGTCCACGCCACCACGTTCGGCTAATTTACATATATATACACACACACACACATATATATATATATAGTTTTTAGTAGAGACAGGGTTTCACCATATTGGTCAGGCTGATCTCTAACTCCTGACCTCCTCATCTGCCCGCCTCGGCCTCCCAAAGTGCTGGGATTACAGGTGTGAGCCTCCGTGCCCGGTCTGAGATTTTTTTTTCTTTTGGATGGAATACAATTTCCAATAGTGTCTAGGCCTACATCCCTCCACCCTCCTTTGCCTGTCATTCAAGTCGATACCCTGGAGAAAAGAGGCTGTGGGGGAGGCCATGTTCGATTAAGAGGTTTAAGAGTTCATCAAAGTGTGATAGGTGTTAGGTGTGAAATGGCGACATTGGGAATTACTGTTAATAAGGGGTGGCTGCAGCAAGGTGATTTTTATGAGAACATCCCCACCGCCCCACTTTTGTTTGAAGACTTGCGTACTGAACTATGTGTTGTTTACTTTCAACAACGTCTTCACTACAGTTGACAAAAGTTAATCTCGATGGTAAGAATATGCCTGTTAATTTATCTCCACTCTTGTGAACGGTTAAAATACTATTTTTCTTCAATAACAAAAGGCTTAACATTTTATTTAAAAAATATTGGAATATCATTATTTCATTATTGTAATGGGATGAATCCTCCCTCCTTTCTGCCCTGGTTAGAGAGAAAGGAGTGCAGCCCACTTGCCCTCACTACCTTCAGCCTCCTCAGCGGCTTCTGGCGCCTCCACATTCAGAGGTTTCAGCTTCCCCGCCATTTTCCAACGCGGGGCCTGCGCGCGAGCCTTGCTGGATGACTGGTTGAAAAAGAAACCACGTGAGGGCAAAAGGCTTTTCAGCGCGCATGCGTGCAGTCCGCGGTTATGCCACCGGTCGACTCAGGAGTCAGCTCTGGGCAAGCGCGGAACACACTGCGCCCCGATTGCATGCTACAACCTTGAGGCTGTACCTCCACAAACAAGGGCAGAGCTAGGGTCATGGCCAGTTGGGGAGTGAGGGTAGTGTGCACACATACAAAACCCTAGGAAGGTCTCTCCTGCTTTAGGCTGCTTGTCTTGTGCAGGTTGTCATAGTCTGGGACAGACGTGCATGTGCTATGTGGTGGTACACAATAGTTCGAGTCTGTTTTCGTTCACAAATCTTCATCAAAGTTTACGAGAGAGGGTTACTTATCTCTGTTTCACAAATGAGTAAAATGAGGCTTAGAAGCTAAGTGCATCTCCTATGTAAAAATGCTGGATTTCAGCCACTGTGTGCAGTCAGGTGCTTTGTGTCCTGGGTTCCACAGGTGGACACTAGAGGCCACCTTCTCATTAATGTTAGCAGCAGCCGGCATTGAGGGAGGTCATTTCTGGCAGGGTAAAGATGAAGAAAACTACAAGAAGGGCAAAGGAATATCCTTGTGGGTCTTACTTTTAGGACTTTCATGTAGTTTTTTTCTTTAATACCCTCAGGCCAGTTCCAAGCATAGCCTGGCCCTGAAGTGTCAATTCCAGCACCCCTGTGGGCCACCCTAGAGACCTTGGCCAGATCTGGACACTCACGGCTGAGATTCAACTGAGGAGGCAGACCCCTGAAGCAAGTTTGGAGGGGACAGTCCCTGACAGAGGCTACAGCGTCATTCAAGTGGAGGAGATGAGACAGAGGGAAGGGAGAGGGAAGCCTAAGGATTTCCCCAGACGGGGAGGTGCATAACAGGGTGAGGAAAGCAGCCTGCTTGCCTGGCTGCTGCCACCATCTCTTTCATAGACGGGCCTTCAGATCTTGCCCCATTGCCTAGGGAGACAATGACTAGCCACGGACACACCCCCACCCACATTTCCAGGGTGGACAGAAGGTAAAAAACAAAGGTGGTTGCTCCCAGCACTGCCTGGTCTGGGAGCTCCATCTATCAGAGTCCAGTGAACAAGCCATTGTGGGCAGCTTGGTCCGTAGAGGGGGCTGGTGGTGTGGAGTACTTGGGTGGGTAGCGAATGAAGAGCCGGTCCTCCTCTTTCTTCACCCAGCGCAGGAGTTTGGTCACTACCAAGATTGCACCTGCCTTGGTCACCAGAGGGCTGAGGCAGGTATAGAGCTCGAATTTGGAGGTCACCTGGGGGTTTGGGAGGAGACAGAGTCAGATGGGCCAGAGCTGGCTATGGACAACCCTGTCTACCCCAATGCAGCTGCATGTCTGCCTCCTGCAACCTGGAACCTCTACCTGGCAGCACCTCCTACTGGGTGCTGCCTAGATACTGGGCTAAGGTAGGTAAGCTGATATTGTGCAACTAATGAGCCAAGGGTCAGTGGGACCTAGTGGCTTCAACTGGGTGATGTTGGTTGTGTTTGTGGGTACTCTCTAGACCTGTCTGCTCATCTGGGGACTGGGGAACACAGTAACAATGTTTAATATTCTGTCAGTAACCTATTGTGTACAACGTCCTGTTCTAAGCTCATACAACTATGTTTTCCTCATCAACAGCCAGGGAATAATATAAAGAGGAACTCTAGTTATGCCTCATACTAAATGGAGAGGCCTGATCCCACAAGGTCACTAGTGCCTTTCCTGTGCCACCTCCAAGAGCTCTCCCCTTCACTCCCCCTGCTCCGGCCATTCTGTACTTTCCTTGCTATTCCTCAAACATAGCCAGGCTCAGTCCCACCTCACCGCATATCAGTCCTTTCCCTCTGCCAGGTGTACTCTTCCTCCTAATATCCATGTAGCTCCATACCTCCCTACTGCACTCAGATGCCATCTGCTCAGGGAGGCCACTCTGATCACTTGGTTTAAAATTCTGGTCCTAACATATCTTGGTTTTTTTTTTGTTTTTTTTTTAATTTTTTTGACACAGAGTCTCGCTATTGCCCAGGCTGGAGTGCAGTGGCATGGTCTCAGCTCACTGCAACCTCCGCCTGCCAGGTTCAAGCGATTCTCCTGCCTCAGCCTCCCGAGTAGCTGGGATTACAAGCGCATGCCACCAAGCTCAGCTAATTTTTTGTATTTTTAGTAGAGATGGGGTTTCACCATGTTGGCCAGGCTGGTCTCAAACTCCTGACCTTTTGACCCACAGCCCCCTCTCCACCCCCACTTGGCCTTCCAAAGTGCTGGGATAATAGGCGTGAGCCACTGCACCCGGCCCATATCTTGGGTTTTAAATTCCAATCTCTACTAAAAGGTACAAAGGCTCCATGGAGAAATGGCTGAGTTGAGGACTGGAATAGAGAAAGACAAGTAAGATGTGCTCACGTAGTGAAGGGGACGTGTCAGAGACACAGGGATCAGCCTGGCTGAATCAGGGTACCCACTGGCTAAATCAGAGGCAATTTGAACACCAAAATAAATGCTAGAGAAAGATTTTAACTCACTGAATTAAAGAAAAATCCATGAGATAATATTGATAGAAAACTAAAAATTCAATAAATAGGAGAAGAAAAGTTATTCCTTTTTTTTTTTTTTTTTTTGGAAGCACAGTGGCGCGATGTTGGCTCACTACAACCTCCGCCTCCCAGGTTCAAGTGATTCTCCTGCCTCAGCCTCGTGAATAGCAGAGATTACAGGCACACAACACCACACCCAGCTAATTTTTTATTTTTAATAGAAACGGGGTGTCACCGTGTTGGCCAGGCTGGTCTCGAACTCCTGACCTCAAGTGATCTGCCCGCCTCAGCCTCCCAAAATGCTGGGATTACAGGCGTGAGCCATCACATCCAGCCCCATGTTGTTATTTATAGTAAAATCCCAACCAATAAATGTAGAAAGAATGATGGAGTTAGGAAAACCACTGTCTGGCCAGGCATGGTTTTCACCACACCCTTTATAACTCTTTATGAATATAAATATAAGAACTCTTTATATTGTTTTTGCAACTTCTTTCTAAATCTAAAGTTATTTGAAAATGAAAGTTAAAAAAATTTAAAAACAAAATCCTTAGCCTAGGACAATGCCTGATCCATAGCAGTCATGCAATAAATTAATAAATATGCATTACATGGCAGGGCCTGGGGGAAGGTGCTATTTCTGATGAGGTCCCCTTCTCTGGCCTCCCTCAATAGCTGACCTTTAGCAAACCCCTAGGAAGTGAGGGCTGGAGCCCAGAGGAGACCCAAGGGAAGGATACACCAGGTAGAGGGCACAGCAACGGACCAAGCCTGTAGTGTCTGAGGAGTGCTGGGGCTTCAAGGAGTCATAATGAGCTGGTGATGAATGGGGTACCTCCAGACACATGGACTGGGCTACTAGGGAATTGGCAGGCACAGCAATGGTGGTTAACGGAGCCTCTGGAAAGTCAAAGACACTGTCCTGGTTGCTAATCGGGGAAAAGCACACAGGAGGATGAGGCTAATGTCGGATTAGAGTCACGGTCATTAGTTGTCAGGGACTTCAAAGATGTGTGTGTAAAGGCAGGGACAGTGTCGCAGGCAAGGCACAGCCCAGCCAGAGGCCTGCTGTGTTTGGTGGAGGCACTATGGCTGGAGGGGATACAATATAGGGAAAGGAGGCTTGAAGTGGGGAATTAATTCACTCAGAGCCCTGCCCAACTTACCCAGGCCAGCAGTGTCTCCTTCTCAGCAACGTGGTAAATGAGGCGCAGGGGTCGGGAGGTGTTGTGGAGACGAGCATGCAGGCGGTGGTACAGGTCCGACAGCCGCTGCCGCTCCTCCTCTCTGCTGTAGGGGGCCTCTAGCTCAGGGCTGCCATGATGGAGGGAGGTAGAGGGCAAGGTTAGTCCAGGGCCTTCTTGGCTGGCCCATTTCCGCCCTCAGTCTAGAGATTTCAATTAAGTTAGGGAGCTGAGCCTCTCCCATGAGACTTCAGGATTCTCAGGGGTTGGAGGCTGACCTTCCCTCATCAAACTAGGGGATTCCCTGAGTACTAAGGCCCTGCTCTCCACCAGAAGAGGGGGATTCCTTTAGATCCATGACAGATGCTCCATCATCAGAGATGTGTTCTGTTCCCTCTTTCTTAAGCATGGCCGGTTATCTCTCCTGAGTCACATCCCTGAGATGCTGAACTTCCTGGTTTGACAGGCCTTCCCACCCAGCCAGTTGCCTTAGGGTCAGGGCCTACCTGGTAAACTGGGGCAGTTGGCGGTGGTGGTCAGGGATGTCCAGCGGCTTATACAGGAAGTGCCGGAGGCCCGGCGCCCCCACAGCCTGCACACTGTAGGCAGGAGCACTGGCTGATGAGGCATTAGAGAAGCTGGCAGCCTCCCCAAGAACACGCATGGCACCAAGGGCATGCATCCCGTCTTCGACCAGGCGCCGGCAGGCAGCCATGGCATGGAAGGCTTCACGTTGGGTGCCAAGCAGCAGCAGGCAAACAGGCATAGCATCCAGGCGGGCCACGTAGGCGTAGAAAAAACCCATGGGGGTGGAGGGGGGGCGGCCCCCCGGGCCCCCAAGCCTCACCCGCCGCAAAGGCGGGTGCACCCACCCAGTCGAGCAGCAATTGCAGGTCAGCTGGGTCCAGCCGGCACTCGGCCAGCACATTCCGCTCCTGGGCTGCTGTTATCAGTCGACCACCTACTGCCAGCACTGACAGCGCCAGGCCAGGCGCTGTGCAACGTCGGAGGAGCGCACCCAGTGCGTCTCGCAGTGGGCGGGCAAGGGGCACACAGCGCACGGCACCCAGGAGCAGGGCTCCTGGGTCCTGCTCCACACTGTCCAGAAGTCGGTCCAGTGTGCGCTCTGAGCCAGCCAGCAGGCGGCGGAGGTCATAGTTCTGCTTGTGTGCGAAGATGCGGGCGACACTTGCACGTGTCAGCGTGCTCACGATCTGTGCGTGCACAGCTAGCAGCTCCCCCCGCAGTTGGGCTGCTGACTGAGAAGTCCGTGACATGGCCACGAGCAACAGTGGGCCCTGCTGTAGGAACACCAGCTTGTGGTCCTCTGAGGAAGGGAGGGATAAGAAGAGGGGGTAGAGCTGGATCAGGAATGACCAGAGGGAGACAGTGGGGCTCTTCTGCTCTCTCCTACCATACACACACACTGGCCCGAGTCCACACGATCACTCTGTAGGCACCTGGACTGGGGTAAGGACAAGCTGGAGGAATCTGGACATTTGCAAAGACATGATGGGATGGCCAAAGGAACAGGTAGGTTAGATACACAGCACGGAGCAGGGGCAGGTGGGAAGAGATGGTACAAGGGCTGACACAGAGCCAGAAAGACACAGCTCAGCCACACAGGCCCCATAGTCATGTTCTCAGGCAACACAGAAGTATCCAGCTAGTCACTCAGATCCCAGCAAGTCAATCATTCGGAAACCAGCAGGCCAGATAGAGATGAACCCCCCACCTCCCGCCACTCACAGTTAGAGCCCTGGCTGACCATCCACACACATGGACCCAACCCTGGCTGGCTGGATAGCGCCTGAGGCAGGCAGACAGACCTACCCATGCCAGCCATATTCCCGGTCACTGTCCCCCATTCTGCCTCCCACCTGTTTGCTCACCAGCGTAGATGGCGCGGATGGTATCTCCTGCACTCTGCACAAAGGACACCAGGGCGGTCATTACACCCATGGTAGCCGACAGCGCCTCCACACTACCGTACCGCGAGTAGATGGGCTTGCCAGCTTCACTCAGCACAAACACATGCTTCCGCTGGCTGCGCCACTCCTCATCACTGGGGTCCCCGCCCTGGCCTCCAGAGCTACTCTCAGGGCTACGCGTGGGACTATTCTCAGGGGCTGCAGGACTCCAGAGCCGACAGGTACTTGACGGGGCCTCTGACTGGGGCGGTGGTGATGGGCTGGGTGGCTGGTCCTTGTCCTTGGATCCTGAAAGGGAGACCCTGGTGGGTCATCTGCATGTGAACCCTTAACCCCACATCCCCAAGGACCCACCAAATATCTACTAGCCCCTCCAGGACCCCTGCATGCTGACACAGACCTCCAAGTGTCTCCTATGCCCCTCAATGACAAATGACTGCCCTAGGACCCCGCAATGATCTCCCTAAAACCCTAATAAACCAACACATTCTCATTGTCATTCCACTGGACCTGCTATGTTCCTACAGACCAATTACTTCCCTTTCAATAACTGTCATTCCCAAGTCTTCAAAGCACCCCATTGACTCTGGATGATGATTATTCATCTCCAATGATCCCCCATTAACTCCTCTGACCCCTATTTTTTCATCTGATTTCTGCTCACCCAATGGCCACCATTAACATATATTAATATCTTAAGTGTCTGAATGCCCCTTCCCCCACCACTACCCTATCAGTGATGCCCACTGATAGGTGATGACCCCTACTAACTCTCCTGGTCGCCCATTTATATTCTTGGTAATGTCCACTATTTCTCCCAGTGACTGTCATTAATATCCACTAACACCCAGATCTTTAGGACTCCCCTAATCCACTATTCACTCCCCCTGTGGTTCACAAACACCCCAATGACCCTACTTTAACAATCATTAACACCTGGTTTTTCAGTGATCCTCCATGACTGCCCTGATCCACAATTTATTCTACTCCATGTCCACTCCCCCCACCCCCAACAATGACCATCATTAACTTCCACTAACACCTGCACTTCAGAGACCTTCACTCACTCCCCTGACCACCTTCAATCTCATTGATATCCACTCCCCTCCCTGCAGTAACCATTATAATATCCACTAACACACAAAACTTTAATGACTTTCACTGCCCCTCCCTATGACCATCATTAACATTCATGAAAACCCACAACTTCAGTGGCCGCTACTGACACATCCATTTAATCCCATTCGTCCCCCAATGACAGCCATTATTATCCATGTGCAGCTATGTCTCAATAATTTTCCCATGAAATCCCAATAATTGCATATTCTCTTATTGACATTCTCATGACTGACACACCCATGTCCCCAAATATCATTACTCCCTCCTAATAATTGCTCTTACCTGCTATTAATTCCCAAGTCCTCAACCTCCCCACCCACATTTATTCTCACATCACTGATCCTTCCCAATGATTCCATTTACATCCACTAATTCCAAAGTGATCAATGGTACAGACTTCTCAGTGACTTCCATTAAATCCCAAATGAACAACTTTACACATCCACTAACATTTGGTTCCTTAAAGACTTCCCAACAGCCTACCAGTGACTTCAATGATGTAAATACTCTGAGTGCCCATGGAACTTCACTGATTCCCCTTGCCACTTCTATTATTTAATAAATAACACCCTATTCCTCAAAAACACTAACTTGTAAACAGTACTCCTTGGAATCTATTGACTTTCTTCAGCGCTTTCTTTGACCTAAACACTCTAAATCCTCAGTGACCCTCTTTGGTTCTAACACCTCCCTTTTTGATTCCTCAATGACCTAAACTCACACCAAACCCCCAGTGAACATCCGTTGACATCCAAAGACTTCCTCAGTGAAGTAAACTACACCATGTGTCCACAATGATCTCCTCCTGACCCGGCTATGGTTTAAGCCACTTGTCTTGAGTCCCAAAAGACTCCATACTCATCACCCACTGACCCTCCCCCCGTCCAACAATGCCAACCCCTAGGGATCCATTTTAAGACCCCACTAAGTGAAGTCATACCTGTTTCCTCCAGGCCCTTGCCTTCGGGATCCAGTGGGACTGCGTGAATCCCTCCACCTTCTCTAGTTTCCTCACTGGGGAACTGTGTGTCCTCCAAGTCCTCCGCGCCCCCGGGGGCCGGGGCAGCAGTGTCTCCTCCGGCCTCCATCTGCACATCCCTGAAGGGGAGGGGAATCGAGGGTGACGGGCGGTGAAAGAAACTTCTGAAAAGCCTTTATAGAGTCAGGCCCCTTTGGAAACACTCCTACTGCTCGTTTCCCCACGGATTTCAATAGGACGAGACATTCAAAAACATGCCCAAATACGTGCCCCCTCCAACACTTTCCGAAAAGAGGAGACTCTAATGGGCCTCAGGAAATAGAGATATACAAACACCTGTTTTAAACCCGAATCTCAACCGGCCGGATACCATTACTTCCCCGTAGCGGCGGTGGCATCACACTTCCGGATGCGGCCGGGGAGGTGCCACACTTCCGGGTGCGACGCCTCCAGAAGACGCTTCCGGTTGCGGAGCTTTATTGGCTCCCCGCGGCGTCCCTCTCTCGTCGCTTACAGGTGTCCCCCCATAATTGAGATGGTGCGGGCTACTTCCAGATCTACGTCAGGTCTGTTCGGGAGCTGAATGAGACCTCTCTGCACTCCTTTCAACGTATCTGGCTACGGCTGCTAACCCGGGACAGCTAGGCCCACATCGCTTACCGGTGGTTGTTGGCGTGAGGGGGGCGCGGCTCGCTCTAGCCAATCCCGGAGTACACAGGGCGAGACCGCCTTCTTTCTGGGCCAATCGAGATAAGCCGCCTCATTTCCCCGCTGTCTACTCCTCCCGCCAAACCCTAACCAATACTGTACGTTGTGTTGCGTTTGCACCCGCCCATCCATTGATTGACGTCTCCCTCGACCCAATCGAAGGCTCGAGCCTATTCCTCGTTTCACAAGAGGACTTTTGCAGCCTAAGTCCGCATGGATACCTGTGCCGGACCCACAAACGGGCTCTCCCAGAACTGAGGCAACATCACTTTCTCTTATCCCTTAACCCTGCCAAGAAAGTCAAGGGAGGGGAGAGACGCGAATGCTTGACGGGCTGTCGCCGCTTTCAATCAGCGTGCCGCGCCAAGTCTGCTCAGTCTATAGGACTCGGATCCTAAAGAGGCAGGTCTCGCAGAAGGAGGAAGTATACGTTGGTCACTCCGTGTTTACGCAAAGGGCTCGGCAGCCTTTGGAAAAAAGGAAGCGCGAGCCACGTACATCCTCGTGGCGCCTGGCTAGGGGGTTGCGACGGCAAAGCTCAGGCTGATTTGGATTTGTCCAGACGCGCAAAAAGCACCGCTTACCTCACTTGCGTGGGCAGCGTCAGCGGACAGGAACGTGCAAAGCCCAGGCCCACGGGGGGTGCGCGTGTGGGCGTGGCCAAGAGGCCGCTGAGTCCTGATTGGCCGAAGGCCACCCTTGGCTAGCGCTACGGCCCCTGCACCGGGGCCCGTCCCCTGTAAGGTCTACACTTCCCTGGAAAGTAGAGCGCAGCAGCTGGATAGGATCTTACTCGGGTGTTGCCAGCAGCCGCAGCCTGCAAGCTGCGAGGGGTTTGGGCGGCCAGCGGAAGGAAGGTGGTCCTAGCTGACAATTTTAGCCTGAGGGCGAACGCGGGTGTAGACGCGCCTGATCTAGACTGCCCATCTCCTTTGCTCTAGGGGTCTCTGACTGTCTCTTCCTGCGACTCACCGAGCCTGTCTCGGGGTGTCTGCCTGCGCCCCTGTCTCTTCCTGTATTTGTGTCTCTGAATGTGTAAATGAACACCTTTACACATCCACTTGCGCTCTCCTTCCCCATCTCTCTACCTCCGCCTCTTTCTCTGGGTCTCAGTCTCTCCGTAGTTCTTTAGCTTTCTGACGGCATTTCACTTACTTCCCACCCTCTCTCCCAGGGCAGAACAGCGGCGCCCCAGGGGTCCTCGAGGCCCTATCGGATCCCGCAGCTCCGTCCCCTGCGGGTTCCCACGTCTACCAGCAGCTGGGGGAAGAACTCTGCCAGCTCAGGGCAGGGGCGGGCACTCACTTGGACCAGGACCTGCCCGACGCCCCTGGTCCGCCGGGCGAACGGGTCGTCACTTCCTGTGATCAGTTTGGGAAAAGGCCCTGGGGGCCCTGCCACGGGCGAGTGTGGGAACCCAGGGTTCGAATTCCCGCCCCGACGCTGCTTCCGGACCGAAAGCCCCCTGAACGCCTTACCCCAAGTGCCCTGGGCCTCGGTTTCTCCACCTGTGAAACAATGATGGGAATCGCTTGACGTGAAGTGAGTGGAGGTGCTGGCACACTTCGAGTGATTGCTAAGTGGAAGCCTTTGGTACTAGTTAGGATAATTATTTTAATTACAGTATAGTTAGGGTAATAAATTCCAAATACCAGTGTAGCATCATGTGCTTTATATACAATAGATAATCGATAAGTAATGAAATATTAAAGTTATATAAAACAAATTTATGTGCATAAAAATATATTTACCTAATACATTTAGAAGTACGTAATATATAATAAACATGTAAAAAAGCACAATAAAATAATAGCATCTCATAAGCAAACTTATTTATTTATTAATCTTGCTATGTTACCCAGCCTAGAGTGCAGTGGCCAGATGTTGACTCATTGCAGCCTCCGCCTCCCAGGTTCAAGCAATTCTCCTGCCTCAGCCTCCGGAGTAGCTGGGATTACAGGTGCCTGCTACCATGTCCTGCTAATTTTTGTATTTTTAGTAGAGAGGGGTTTCGCCATGTTGGCCAGGCTGGTCTTGAACTCCCGACCTCAGGTGATCCACCCACCTCAGCTTCCCAAAGTGCTGGGATTACAGGCGTGAGCCACCATGCCAAGCCTAGTGCTACACACTTTAAACAACTGGATCTCGCAATAACTCCCTCACTCACTATCACCAAGAGGATGGTGCTAAACCATTCATGAAGGATTCACCCCCAAGATCCGATCACCTCCCACCAGACCCCACCTTCAATATTGGGGATTACCATTCGACCTGAGATTTGGGTGGGAACATAGATCCAAACCTTATCAGGGGAGTAGAGGAATAGTCACGCCTTCATCTAGCTTTGTGAATCTGCATTTTTACCTCAGAGGAAGCAATCAGACATGCATTTGTTTCAGGTGAGCAGAGGGATGACTTGGGGTTCTGTCCTGTGTCTCGCACCTGTGAAGACAAAGTATCAATTTACGTTGTCAGGGTAAAATTCATCAGAACCGTTTTAGGGTAAAGATCTTGGGGGGTCCACAAGGAATCCCTAGAGGGCAAATTATGAGGGAAGTATGTAGCTTTCTTATCTTTGTAGGTATCTTATTTAGCGATAAAATGGGAGGCAGGTTTGCCTGATGCAGTTCCCAGCTTGACTTTTCCCTTTGGCTTAGTTATTTTGGGGTCCTGAGATTTATTTTCCTTTTACACCTGCCTTGTATTTCAACAAAACCATATCACAATTAGGCTCCTTTTAAAAATTCTCGCTGATGTGCTCTGCGAACTTTAATGATTGTTTTCCAGGGAAAATGGCAGAACTAAGAACAACTGTCACAGAGTCTCTTATCTGAAACCCTTAGTGCCAGATGTGTTTTAAATTCACACTTTTTCCTGATTTTAGAAATGAAATTAGGTGCATGTGCCATATATTATATAGACCCCAGCAAGGGACTGGGAAACGCCTGATAACTAAACTCATTGTTTCTGAGTGAAACTTTTTATTACTCCCACTAAGAGAAACACTAAGCCGTCTTATGTTACTTTAGTTCAGGTTTTACCTCCAAATGAATTTTAAAATTATTTTCTGGAGCTTTTGGATTTCAAAACTGCAGATGTAAGATTATGGAGCTTTATTAGCATTCAATATTTGATGATTTGCCACTCAAAATAATTTCTACAATCAAAGATGAGAGATGGGAACATGTGAAGGAACATAGAGCCATCTCTGGTGTGTCTGCCTTTTTTTTTTTTTTTTTTTTAAATCAGAAAAGCAAAAACCAAAAAAACTCAACAAACCTCTCCAGCAGATTTTAAGTTCTGGCTCATGGCTTGAACTGCAGAGTGTTTACAAATTGTAGACACATACACAGACACAGAGGTTTTTTTGTTTGTTTGTTTTTTTAACAGATCAAAGATGTCTTTGTGACATTATATATGTTTATACTTCCTGACTTTGTGGACACTGTGTAAGTCCCAGATAATCCCAAGCTACAGGTGAGTCTAAGCAGGGGATAGAATTGCCTGATCATCTTGGACATATAGTCTATCACCTAGGGCTATTGACTTGGCCAATGTCTTTTCTCCATACCAGTCTACAAGAATCACAAAAAGCAGTTTTCTTTTATCTTGCAGGGCCATGATTATACATTCACAGTATTTCCTGAGGCCTATAGTTCACCTGCTCTCTGCCATAATATACTCCTCAAAGATATTGGTCATTTTTTAAAAAATTTTGAATTTTATTATCTTTGTAGTTTTAATCTTTATTTATTTATTTATTTATTTATTTATTTATTTATTTATTTATTTATTTTTGAGACGGAGTCTCACTCTGTCACCCAGGCTAGAGTGCAGTGGCATGATCTTGGCTCACTACAACCTCCGCCTCCCAGGTTCAAGCAATTCTCCTGCCTCAGCC
>NW_016804493.1:2751386-2824092 GCF_001698545.2 Rhinopithecus bieti
ATTTATTTCTTTATTTATTTATTTATTTATTTATTTATTTATTTATTTATTTATTTTTGAGACGGAGTCTCACTCTGTCACCCAGGCTAGAGTGCAGTGGCATGATCTTGGCTCACTACAACCTCCGCCTCCCAGGTTCAAGCAATTCTCCTGCCTCAGCCTCCCAAGTAGCTGGGATTACAAGCATGTGCTGCCACGCCTGGCTCATTTTTGTAGTTTTAGTAGAGACAGGGTTTCACCACGTTGGCCAGGCTGGTCTCAAACTCCTGACCTTGTGATTTGCCCTCCTCGGCCTCCCAAAGTGCTGGGATTACAGGCGTGAGCCACCGCGCCCAGCCCTAATCTTTTATTATTCACAATTTCAAATACATAAAAGTAGAAGGAATAGTATTATAAACCCCTATTACTCATTACCCAGGTTCTACAATTATCAATATATTGCCAATATTGTTGGTATTATCTTGACATTCTACAAAACATCACAGTGATCTAGTACATTGATATTATGTTGAATGGATCCAGTGAGCTTGTACATGAGATGTCTTAGAAAGCCATATGCAAATGAGAGGGTAGGAAACAAATGGCATATCCCCTCAGTGAAGTTTCTGGGAGTTCAGTGACCTTAGCAATGTCAAGTTATTCCTCCAAGAAGAAAGACAAATTACACCTCTCACTACCACACAAAAAAAGATGCACAAGCTTGTGTCTTAGTCATCTTGGGCTGCTATGAACATAGACGAGGTGCTTAAACAACAACAAAATTTATTTCTCACAGTCTGGAGGCTGGGAAATCCAAGATCAAGATGCCAGCAAGATCGGTTTCCTTCTGAGGCCTCTTCTTGACTTGGAGTCAACTGCCATTTCCCTATTTCCCTGTGTGTTCACATGACTGTTTTTTTTTTTTTTTTTTTTTTTTGAGACGGAGTCTGGTACTGTAATCCTGGCTGGAGTGCAGTAGCGGGATCTCTGCTCACTGCAACCTCCACCTCCCAGGTTCAAGCAATTCTCCTGCCTCAGCCTCCCGAGTAGCTGGGATTACAGGCGCCCGCCACCAAGCCCAGCTAATTTTTTGTATTTTTAGTAGAGCCAGGGTTTCACCACGTTGGCCAGGCTGATCTCGAACTCCTGACCTTGTGATCTGCCTGCCTCGGTCTCCCAAAGTGCTGAGATTACAGGCATGAGCCACTGCATTCGGCCTGACATTGGGCACTTTATTATCAAACAGAAATGGTATGTAAAAGATCAAGCTCAGGCTCAGCTTGAGGATCTGAGTTCCTGTCCTCAAGTCCTAGGCACTATTTTGTGTTTCCCTTTATGTCCCTTGCTGTCTCATTTTGTCCTTTCTCCATATCACTGTTTCCTGCTCCCTTTCTGGTATCTCTCTCTCTGCCATCAAGGCTCCTTCTTCTTTTGTTTTCTTAAGATGGGCTGGAATTCTGGTGAAATTCCAGTAAGTGATGCTCCGTAATTCCACATATAGGTGCATCTTTGCCTCCTTTGATGAACTAAGTAGATTGACTTCCAATGTGCAGACTTTTAGAGAAACCAAACAGTGAAATAACCAGTACATGATAACAGATGATTTTTTCGTGAACTCCCATGACTCTCTTTGGTGTCTGATCCTTGCAAATGGACCTACTTAAATTGCAGTCTTCCTTGTCTTTATCATCCTTCCACTCGCCCACAGCCTGCTGAGTAAGCGTTTCCTCAAGCTCAGCAGCTGCTCAAGGTCACCAGCTACATCCTTCCCAGTTTCCTCCATGCCATCAAATTCCGATTATGAATGCTTGTAATAGTCTGTTTCTTGATCTGTGTGTTGATATATAAAATAAAATAATACAGCATCTTCTCAGCTTAATTTTTATAAATTACTGGGCATAAGAAAACCAGGAAAATGAAGTATTTTGTCAAGAAAAAGTAAAATCAACCTACAGCAACCACAAGATGAACCAAATGTTAAAAATACCAGTCAAGAATTGTAAAATAATAATTATAATAATTCTTAGTGAAGCAAGGCAATATGCTTAGCATAAAATGAAAATTCTAAAACAAATATACTGAAAACTCTGGAATTGAAAACTATACTATATGAAATTTAAATATTTACTGGATGGTGGCCAGGCAAGGTGGCTTATGTCTATGATCCCAGCACTTTGGGAGGCCAAGGCAGGCAGATCACCTGAGGTCAGGAGTTTGAGACCAGCCTGGTCAAAATGGCTAAACCCCATCTCTACTAAAAATACAAAAAGTAACCAGACGGGGTGGGGCCTGTAGTCCCAGCACTTTGTGAGGCCGAGGTCAGGGGATCACCTGAGGTCAGGAGTTCGAGATTATGCCACTGCACTCCAGCCTGGGCGACAGAGTGAGCCTCTGTCAAAAATAAATAAATACATACATACATACATACATAAAATAAAAATACATACATACATACATACATACATGAAAATAAAATTTACTGGACGGATTAACTAGTGAAATGAGATGATGAAAAAGTTAAAAACCTATTCTCCAAAAAAATGGTAAATCAAGTTCCTTTTGTTGTGGGGAAATTGCCTCAGAAACTTAGATCTTCAGAAAACTAAAAGCATCGGGAATACTTGGGGAAGCACTGAAAATGCTAGATATCTTGATAAATGCAAGAGACACTTTCATTTTTTAAATTCTTTTTTCTCTTAATTTCTACACAAACCATATAAGTGTTTAAATAAAAATAACAACATTGTGCTGTGATGTTTATAATGTATGAATATATACTACATATAACATCTATTAAATAAAAGTTTACAGTTTTAACTGTAATATAAAATTTCAAAAGGTTAAAAGTTGTGAAACAACTCTAAGAAGAGGGAGCTCTGCAGAAAAAGGGCTTATATCTGCAGAGTGGTCTCCTTGAATATTTACTAGATATAAAGCTGAATGAGTATATGGGATCAACCATTAGCTGGGCAAAGAACAACTAGGGAACTGTAAGATGAACATCTCACACAGTTAATGTGCTCATGCATTTGGTTGAATAGTCAGAATGGAATGTCCTTGTTAATTATCTAGCGCATTGGTGTGAGACTGCAGAACTGTCACGCCATAATATAAGTGCTACACTATCCCAAAGTCATAAGAGATTAAGCTGATCTCCAAGTTAGACTGGTTTGCCTGACAACACAAAGCCTAATACTCTTAAAATAAGAAAACAAATTCGAGAAGTATACAACATATTTTTGATGTCAAACATCCAGTTAAAATTATTAGTCATGGAAGCATGAAAGTGTGACCAAAACCAGAAAAAAAATTAGTCTTTAGAAATGAATACAATTAGCAATTATAAATATGGCCAATATACCCAAGGATATTCATGAAAACATGAATAAAAATAGAGAAATGGAAGATATTAAATCACCAAATGGAACAAGCTATAAATGGAAAATGCAATATTTAAAAGAAAAGTTCAATGGAGAGGATTAACAGCATATTAGACACTGAAAAAGAAAAGACTAGTGATTAATATTACAGAGAAAAAAACTAAAAGGAAAGATAAGTTGTGCCTCAGTGCATTTTTTGACAATACCAAGTGGCAAATATATATGCAATTGAAGTCCCAGGCTAGATGAATTACAGGGTACAGAAAAAAAATGTGTTTTAAAATAGCAGATAACATTTTCCAATTTGATAAAAATTAATTCGCATATTCAAGCAGCTTAACACAATTCATGCAGACAAAGAATCTCACCAGGGCATATTCTCAACAAATTGCTGAAAAACAGTGAAAACCAAAATATTTTAAGTAGTCAGAAAAACTAAGACACATTACAACCAGAAGAACAAAGATAAGAATTAAAGCAGACTTCTTATGAAAAACTATTCAAGAAGAAACAATGGGTACATTATTTTAAGTGCTTTAAAAAAAAATTGAATCTGTTAACCTGCATTTTATAGATATGATAAAAATTTGAAAGTTTTCAAAGGATATGTGAAAGTATTCCTAATGAATTTTCTGTTAAAATTCTTCATCTATTTTTCTATGAACAGGTTAGTGTTATTCTTATTGGTTTGTTTGAGCTTCAGGTAGTAGGAATTTTAAGCATTTCTTTTTATACCCCGTAATATTTGCTTTCAAAATGAAGGTAAAATAAACACTTCCAAACAAAACTGTGAGAATTTTCACAAGCAGATCTACACAATAAGAAAATAAAATTTTGAAAATAAAAGTTAAATAATGGTTGGAAAACTGATGTATGTAAATGAATGAAATATACCAGAAGTTGTTAATATGGGGATAAATAGTAAAGTATATTTTCTCATTTAAGAATATAATTGACTATCTAAATGCAAAACCGATGTATTATGACATTTATAATATTTATAGAAATAAAATGTGTGGCAGCAATAACACAAACGACTGATGTTAAAAATGATAGCACATTATTGTAAGGCTCTCACATTTTACATGAAGACTTATTATTTGAAGATATATTGTGAGGAATTAAAGAAGCATTTTCTTAACGTGGGGGGGAAAACATACAGAAATGCCAAAGAAATTTAACTAATAGGCCAAGAGTTGAGATAAAGTGGAATACTAAGTGTATGCCATCCAAAACAAAGATGAAAAAGAGGAACAAAAGAACAAAGAACAGATGGGATAAATTGAGAACAAATGGCAAGATGGAAGACACTAATTCAATTAGGTTAAAAATTGCATTAAATACAATAAATAGTTTAATTAAAACAGGGATTATCCAACTGTATATAACATCGGGGCCTAACTATAGGCTCACTACAAGATCTCAGCATAATTATGTGGTCTATAAAAATATAAATGGGCTGGGCATGGTGGCTCATGCCTGTAATCCCAGCACTTTGGGAGGCTGAGGTGGGCAGATCACCTGAGGTTAGGAGTTCGAGACCAGCCTGGCCAACATGGTGAAACCCTGTCTCCACTAAAAATATAAAATTAGCTGGGCGTGATGGCATGCGCCTGCAATCCCAGCTACCTGGGAGTCTGAGGCAGAAGAATCAGCTGAACCTGGCAGGTGGAGGATATATATGAAGGCCAAACTTCACAATACACAAATGTCAAATTGACAGAACTGAAAGAAGAAATAGACAAACCCCTAATTATAGCTGGAGCTTTCAGCACTCCATGCTAAGTAACTGACAGAATACTAAGGTAGAAAACAAGTAAGGGTATAGCTAATGTGAACAACTATCAGCCAAATCGACTTAATTGACATTTGTAAAAATACTCCTCCCAATTATAGTAGAGTATACATCCCTTTAAAGTATACATGGGACACTCACAAGGTAGGGCATACGCTGGAAGATAAAACAAGCTTTAATACATTTTTAATAAGTAAAATTGTAAAGAAGGTGTTCTTCGATTACAATAGAATTAAAATATAAATTATTAACAAAAATATCTGTGAAATCTCTAAATACTGCAAATTAAAACAACACACTTCATATTGACACGTGGATCGAATAATAAATCTTATGGAATATTGGGAAATACTTTGAAGTGAATGAAAATGAAGACACAACAAATAATTTGGACGATACAAAGCAGTGCTTATAAGAAAATGTATAACTACATGCTTATGTACATAGGGAGAAATGCCTATCATCAATGGTCTACATGTGAACCTTAAGAAGCTGGAAAATAAGGAGGAAATTAAACCCAAAGTAACTAAGAAGTAAGGGAATAATAAAGGTAAGAGTGAAATTTGGTGAGACAGATAACATACAACCAAAAGAGAAAATCAATGCACCAATATATATTTTTTTTGAAAAGGTCCATAAAATTACTGAAACTTTTGCTTAAATGATAAAACAGGAGACAAATTACCAATAGCAGGGTTGAAAGAAGGTAACATGATTAGAGATCCCGTAGACATACATGAGTAGTAAGAAACTACTATGAGCATTTTAATGGCAAAAACTTTGAGGATATAGAGGAAAATATTCAAATATTTATTCACAATGAACTAAAAAAAACCTGAGGGCTCAATATCATTAAATAAATTAGATTTATAATTAAAAGTTTTCCCATACAAATTCCACGCCTAGATGACATCAATGGTGGATTCAAATGTTTAAGCTGTATTACAAATGTTATATAATTTTGTTCAGAAAAGCAAAAAAAGGGAAAAACTTTTCAACTTTATAATTTGATAATTACCCTAATAATAAAACTATAACAAACATTATAAAATGAAAAGCCAACCAAATTTCTACAAGAATATGGATTAAAAAATCTGCAGACTATTGAATTCAATATATTGACATATCAAAAGTGATAATTTGATTACTATTCATTAAAGACATGCTTATCAACTAGGAATATAATAAAATGTACTTAAGATGATGAGAATATGGAAGAAAAACCTGCAGTTAACTTTATCCTTTATGGGAAAAGACTGACTACTTTCTCCCTAAGATTAGGGGAAAGTCAAAAATGTCTGTTCTTGCCACTTTTGCTCAAGATTACATTGTATATTTCAATCTAGTGTTAATAGAAAAAAAAAGAAATAAATAAAAACCCCTAAATATTAGTAATGAAAATATCTTTTTTCTGAAACAATATGGCATTGTATATAGATTTTAAGTTATGTACATGTGACTGTAACAAGTTTAAAGCATACAAAAATCAATTACATATGGAAATACACACAGCCATAATACAGATAGATACACACACACATACACAGAAAATTAATGAAGGAATGGAATGCGGAATCTTAAAAGATAAATACCATATGCAATAGCATAAAAACTTGAAATACTTAGGAATAATTATAATGATATATAATTATTATGCTTACATAATTATTATGCTTAATGAAAAATACGCATATATAATTATAATAATACATATGCTTTAATTATCCACTGCAAAATCAATTTTTTTTTTCTGGAGGAACTTAGAAGATTTAGTAAATTGAGATATTCACTATGTCCATCAATTGGAAACATCTCATTATCAAAACACAAATTCCCCCTAAAATTATCTACTGAATTTTACATAATCCTAATATAAAACCTAGAATGGTTTGTAAAGAAAAATTACAAAATTATTTTGATATGAAAATGTCAGTATTTTAGAATAGCCAAGATGTTTCTGAAGAACAAAGACAGACTTAAACTACATTATTTTAATACTTACTGTAAAGCTAAAATAACAAAGATCATGTACTGATGTAAATATAAACGTATATATAGATCAATGTATCAAATCACACAGTCCTGATTTCTCCACACATATATGATTCAACAAAGACACCAATCTAATTAATTGAAGAGATGCTAATCTTCCCAACAAATAGAATTGGAACAGTGGACAGTCACATGGAGAAAATGAACATCGATCCTTATATAACACCATACAAAAATTTAATTTACAGTATATTACACAGCTTAACAGAAAAGCTAAAATGGTATTTCTTGTGGAAAACATAGAAGAAAAATTCTACACTTTTGTGGTATATATAATGATTTATTAGTTTTGTCACAAAAGCATAAATCGTCAACCAAAACAAGGAGAAACTGAACTTGAAAAATATTCAAATCTGCTCAAGACAGTGTTAGCAAATGAAAATGCAAGCAATAGACTGAAAAAATACCTGCGGGCATCAAATAACTTGTACCCATAATACAAAAATTTTAAAAGGACACATTAAACTCAATAATATGAAAGCAAACAACCCAATAAAAACAGTTTAAACCAACACTTGATCAAATAAGACACAAATGGCCAATAAGTACATGAAAAAATGCTTACCATCATAATCAGTCCTAAAAAGGCACATTGTATCTAGAGTGAGAAATGACTACATGCCAGCTAGAATTTCTAATATTTAAGAAAAACTTACAATACAAATTGCTCAGGGAAATTTGCAGAAACAAAATCCCCATTGCTGGTAGGAATGCAAGATGGTGCAACTTTGAAAAATGCTTTGGTAGATTCTTATGAGGTATAAATACACACTCTATGGCATGACCCACCCATTTTATTCTCAGGTATTTACCATGAAAACATATGTCCACAAAATTATTTCTGCATACATGCTAACAGCAACTTTCTTTATAGTAAATAGAAACTGAAGAAAAGCTCCAAATATCCAACAAGAAGATAATGGACAATGAATTGTGGCATATTCATACTACTCAGCAATAAAAACAAATGAACTATTGATAAGTGTAACAAGAGCATGAATCTCTAAAGTATTTTGCTGAGCAAAACAGCCAGATACAAAAAAAGTATACACTTTATGATTCCATTTGTAAGAAATGCTAGAAAAAAAATCAAATCTATTTTGATAGAAAGCAGACCAGTGTTTGTCTAGCGCAGGGGCTAGGGAGGACTTCAGCAAAGAGTCACCAGGGAGTTTTTCTATTTTTAATTTTTTTTCTCAGACGGAGTCTGGCTTTCGCCAGATTGGAGTGCAGTGGCGCAATCTTGGCTCACTGCAACCTCCGACTCCCTGGTTCAAGTGATTCTCCTGCTGCAGCCTCCCGAGTAGCTGGGATTACAGGCGCGTGCCACCATGCCCAGCTAAGTTTTGTATTTTTAGTAGAGACGGGGTTTCACCATGTCGGGCAGGATGGCCTCTATCTCTTAACCTCTTCATCTACCTGCCTCGGCCTCCCAAAGTGCTGGGATTACAGGCGTGAGCCACCGCATCGGCTGGGGAAATCTTTTGATAACTGAAAAGTGTCTATCTTGGTTTTGGGAGTAGTTACAGTTGTGAACTCATTTGTCACAACCACCATCCATGCTTTTCAATGGGGGCATTTTATAGTATGTAAGTTACATTTCAACAGAATTCATTACAATGAATAGGCTTGCCTTATATCCTTGCAGGTCCCAGGTTCCCCATGGACATTACCCATAACCTCAGCAGCAGGTTAACAAATGGAATAAGATTCTTGGGAAAAGTCCTCAGCCTCACATATTTCTATAAGTCACACAGTGACATGCCTTTCATGTCACTGTGTGACAATTACCCCACGTGGACGCACGCCATTTGCATAATCATGATCACAGGTACATTCAACGTCCTACAGCTTTTTATCTCCTTGGGACTGCATCACACTGACCAGTTGACAGAGTGAGTTAAAGGGAAGTTTTCAGTTTAGAATTACCTAATGAATATGCAAGTCCTCTCAGTGTCATCACAGTTATCAGGGCCAAATACATTCCCCTTTATTTTCAGTCCCCATGGGCAATTCTCCCACATTTCCATTTGCACTGGGGAATCTTAGGAAAAATAAACTCTGGGCTGGGTACAGTGGCTTTCACTTGTAATCCCAGCACTCTGGGAGGCCGAGGCGGGCGGATAACTTGAGGTCAGGAGTTTGAGACCAGCCTGGGCAACATGGTGAAACTCCATCTCCACCAAAAAAGATACAAAAATTAGCCAGGCTTGGTGGTGCATGCCTTTAGTCCCCAACTACTCAGGAGGCTGAGGCAGGAGAATCGCTTGAACCTGGGAGGCGGAGGTTGCAGTGAGCCGAGATGGTGCCATTGCACTCCAGCCTGGGTGATAGAACGAGACCCCGTCTTCCAAAAAAAGGAAGGAAAAATAGACTGAATGAACACTCTTCTGGACACTGAGGGGTAAAGCCTTGCATTTCTTCACAACAAGGGGTTCTCTGAATTGTGATACTTTCCCCCTCAGCATGCTGTGCTAAATTCCATGGTCGTCATCATGTCAACAAGAATATGCTTTTTCATGAGATCAGCATCACCAGATAAACAAACCAACCCTTCCAGCATCCTCAATCTCACCAAAATACAGGGCATTAAAAACCAACTCTGACCAAAGACGGGCATGAGTTTCCAGAGCCCAGTGAATCCTGGTGAATTACTAGGTTGGTGCAAAAGTAATTGCCATTTTTGCCATTAAAGCATTGCAAAACCACAATTACTTTTGCACCAACCTAATACTAAGGCTATGGGATCACAAAAGCATTCCTCATTCCTCATTACAGATGATTATGGCAACCTAAGGGTATTTGAGTTCATTTATATGGCTTTTAAGAAGAGCAATTGTGCTAACATCAAAAAGTGAGCAACCCCAGTAAGAAAATTACTCATCTGGATGAGTTGCCAAGTCTCTGTATCTTTTGCCCTTTCAGCCTCTGCATGGATGCTTTCATCCTAGGCCCCATTCACAAGCCCAGGAAACAGTCCCTTTCCATGCACATTTTCCTGCATGAGGTCCCCAGTACTCTACACACGAAGACCTGGCCAACCATGTCTAGTTCTATACTTGCCTCAGAGTGTCTTGAGCCTCTGTAACTGACTATTCATAAGTCACAATGGGAATTTCTCTGTGCCCATCTGGATACATTGTGATGACCCTCAGGCATGGGTTCTTCTCCTTTTCGACTCCACGAATGCTGGGAAATTGAACTTGAATACATACCTCTGGAATTGGAAACTTGAATACATATAACAGCGTGGGAAGAGGAACTCAGCTATGAGCAGAAAGCAGGTAACTTGTAGTGTCGTTGTGCAGTTGTGACTGGCTCCCTCAGATGTACCTGCAGTCCAAGAACATTTGCTGTGTTTCCTTCCCCATTACCTGCCCCTTCTTCCTGTTCCTTGCTGCTTCTTTCTTTTCTTTGTCCCCTCACCTTATTCTGTGCTTTGTTCTTTGATGTGTCATTGCTCTCTGCTCCTGCTTCTTTTTTTTTCTTTTTTTGAGACAGGGTCTCACGCTGTTGCCCATGCTGGAGTGCAGTGGCACGGTCTCAGCTCACTGCAACCTCTGCCTTCCGGGCTCAAGCAATTCTCCTGCCTCAACCTCCTGAGTAGCTGGGATTACAGGCACCTGCCGCCACACCTGGCTAGCTAATTTTTATAATTTTTTTGTAAAGATGAGGTTTCACCATGTTGGTCAGGCTGGTCTCAAACTCCTGATCCCAAGTGATCCGCACACCTCGGCCTCCCAAAGTTCTGGGATTACAAGCGTGAGTCACCACACCCAGCCTCTGCTCCTACTTCTGTTCCCTTGCCCATCATACCGTTCTCTCTTCTGTCTCCTTGGTCTGTGCTACTTCATACTGTTCTTTGCTTCTTCTGTCTCTACCTTACCATGTTTCTTGTCTTTGATTCTCTGCTCTTAGTATCTTTTTCAAATTGGGCTGAAAACAGAAACTGACAGAAGAGGAATGATGACCTTGGCTGCATATATTGCACTCTTCAAATAGGCTTCACAGTGAAAGGGTTGGATCCTTTCCTAGATACATAGTTTTGAATGGGGCATACCTTGACTTGAATTCAAGTGCAAAAACTGGACAAAATTAGCATCTGCCTCCATGTGAGACTAATCAATAACAACAGAAGTACAAATAAATAGCCTTCCGTATTTCACTCTAATTTTACTCCACAGGGAACTGGCTCCATTCCTAAGCCTGCCACCCCCACAAGCCAACCAACTTCTCTATATTTTAAAAATCCTCAGGTCTGCTGGTGGATACTGGGTTTCTTTTTAGGGAGATGAAGTTATTAAATTAGACAGGCATGGTAGTTACACATTTTGTGAATCTACTTAGCACCATTTAATTGTATACTTTACAAGGATACATCTTATGATATATGAGTTATATTTTAATTTTAAATAGCATTTGTAAGAGCTTGAGCCAGTGCTGTGATAAAGAACAATTCAGGTTGAAATAAATATCAACAATTGAATAAGTTACATTGTATTATTGGTGTGATTAAAGCCTTTCTAGCATACATTAAGGACTATTGAAGTATCAGAAGCAGCAGCTTGTTCACTGCTCTTTGCATTGTATCTGTGGACTTTAGAGTAAGTGAATTAATGATTCAGACAATCTTTGCAAGGCAATTAAAAAGGAAGTGTGTCCCCAAGAGAAAGATGATGCCAGAAACATTATATTCAACTACTTTATCACTGGGTTGTCCTAGAAAATAGTAAATTAGTTGATTGTTTAAATATTATAAATTGTCCTCGAATTTTTGTTATTTAGCTTCTATTTCATAATCATAAACTTCACTCTGCAATCCAGCCAGGCATGGAAGGGAACAAGAAAAACATGGAACCCAAAGTGAACTACAGCGAGAGCAATAAAGATGACAGGATATGGGGAGCAAATGGGGTGGAGGGTGCTCTCCTGAGCTACAGAAGGAATGGTCTGGTGGTTAAGATAAAACACAAGTCAAACTTATTAGACCTGTCCACAGTCAGCAATGGTGACCTTCTTGCCGGTCTTGCCATTCCTGGACCCAAAGCACTCCATGACCTCCACAATCTTCATGCCTTCTTTCACCTTGCCAAAGACAACATGCTTGCGTCCAACCACTCAATCTTGGCAGTGCACATGAAAAACTGGGAACCATTTGTGTTGGGTCCAGCATTTCCTATGGATAAGATGCCAGGGCCTTTATGCTTCAGGATGAAGTTCTCATCATCAAATTTCTCCCTGTAGATGGACTTGCCAACAGTGCCGTTATGGTATGTGAAGTTACCACTCTGATATATAAACCGTGGAATAATTCTGTGAAATCAGGAACCCTTACAACCAAATTCTTTCTCTCTAGTGCTCAGAGCATGAAAGTTTTCTGCTGTCTTTGGAACCTTGTCTGCAAACAGCTCAAAGGAGTCACCGCCCAGGGACTCACCATTGATGGTAATGTTGAAGAACACAGTGGGGTTGACCATGACTGTTAATACAGGGCTCCTGGTACCAGTGGCGTCTGCAAAGTGGATTTTTTTTTTTTAATAAAGTATAGATATGGTTGTTTAACCTCAGGGGTTTTAAACCTCACATTCCTAGAGCTAGCATTAAGCTACCAATGGGATTCATTTTATAGACTGGAAAACAGGTTAGAAGAGAGATGTGACAGACATGAGGTGACCCAGATAATCAGTTACTAAGCTAATGATCTGCAAGATCCAGTCCTGGGCTTGTGTCTCCCTGGAGATCCAGGCATTTCTGTTAGTTTGCTTTTTGAGACGGAGTTTTGCTCTTGTTGCCCAGGCTGGAGTGCAATGGCGCGATCTCAGCTCTGCAACCACCACCTCCTGGGTTCAATCAATTCTCCTGCCTCAGCCTCCCAAGTAGCTGGGATTACAGGCATGTGCCACCACACCTGGCTAATTTTGTACTTTTAGTAGAGACAGGGTTTCACCATGTTGGCCAGGCTGATCTCGAACTCCTGACCTAAAGTGATCCACCCATCTTGGCCTCCCAAACTGCTGGGATTACAGGTGTGAGCATCATCCCTGGCCTCAGGCCTTTGTTTTTATTCCCATATCAAAGGAGATTTTAGGGGTACCCTGCAGAAAGTGTAAACTGAAGAAGACACTTGGGAGCCAGCGATGTCCTTATACAGGGCTCGGGGTGGGACAGCACTTTCTTTGCTCATATAAAGATGGTTGTCCTTTTCAAAAATGTCTAGTATTGGCAGAAAAATTTATGTTTTTATTTTATTAGAGACACATTCTTCAAAGATTTAGGAGACCTTAGAATCTAGAGTCTTTCCGAGACCAACCCATCTGCCTGGTGAATACCAAGAATTAGGCATCATGTGACATCAGCAGATTCTCCATCAAGACTTTTTCTTCTCAGCCCACCTCACCTTAATGCCACCCATCCAAATCTGTCACACACTCAAGAGTCTTGTGGTTTATTTCACTCTTCTCTTCATTAAAACCCATTAGAAGAAAATAATTTACTTTGAAAACTATTTTATAAAAGGTTTACATGTAATATTTCACGTTTTCTACTGGAATTTTCTGCATTACAGTAGACCTTACTTGACAACCCCAAATCATGAATCTCCATTGGCTAAAGTGGTGTATTAAATAATTTAGTACAATAGACAGTTATCTGCCTCTGAAATTAAGTCAGTGGAGGCAGTGCTATACTTTTAGTAGTAGTAATAAGTGATACTGAAGCTGTGTCTCAAAGAGAAAAAAAAAAAAAAAAAAAAAAAAAAAAACCCCATGAAACAATTTTTAGGGCACAGAAAAAAACCAAAAAAAACCCCACTGACTAAATTCTTGGGCTTACAGAATAGCAGATAAGAAAAGGTGAAAAGCTGAAACTGAAACTGTGTCCCAAAGAGTAAGAAACCAGTAAGTAATAGAAATTCTTGTCTTACCAGGATCGCTGAGAAGAAAAGAAACAACTTTCTGCAAGACTGAAACTCCCTTCACTTGTGAGATCAAGAAAAAACTGGCTGAAATTGGTTGGAAACAAGTTGACTGACTGGAGTCTGCAGAATGAGCTTGCTGATGTCACAGCCTGAATTTTCACTGCAGTTTCATACTAGCTTCTTCTGAATTTGCACATGCAACCGACGAGGTAGTATGAAGAGATAAGTGCGCATGCCCAAGGACTTTGCCGACCTCCTTTTTCTTCCAGCGGTCGCCTACTAATTTCAGAATCGACCCCTGAACTTTCTCTATTAAAAATACTGCCTTGAAGCTAGCACAGGGAGATAGATTTGATCTTGACTTCTGTATCCTTGTGAGTCAACCTGCGATATTAAGTTTTTCTTTTCTCAAAAACAAAGTGTCATAGTATTGGCTTCTAGTACATTGGACAGTGTATTAGTCCATTTTCACCGTCTAATAAGGACATACCCGAGACTGGGTAATTTATAAAGAAAAAGAGGATTAATGGACTCACAGTTCCACGTGGCTGGAGAGGCCTCACAATCATGGTGGAAGGAAAGAAGGAGCTCTTCCACAGTAGCAGGTAAGAGAGAAAAATGAGGACTAAGTGAAAGGGGTTTCCCCTTATAAAATCATCAGATCTCGTGAGACTTATTCACTACCGCGAGAAAAGAATGGGGGGACCACCCCCACGATTCCGTGATCGTCCACCGGGTCCCTCCCACAACACATGGGAATTATGGGAGCTACAATTCAAGATGGGATTTGGGCAGGGACACAGCCAAACTGTATCAGGAAGTAATCCCCTTTTGTCAGTAATGACATTCAGCACGAACAATGTGTCAGGCATCGTACTAAGCACCTCACATTGGTAAATTTAATTGTCTTAGTCCTTTTGTGCTCCTATAACAAAATATCACAGACTGCGTAATTTATAGTGAAGAGAAGTTTCTTTTCTCACAGTTCTGGAGGCTAGGAAGTTCAAGATCAAGGGGCTGGCATCTGGTGAAGGCTGTCTTGCTGGATCATCCCATGGTAGAAGGTGGTAGAAGGTGGAAGTTTACATGGTAAACTTTTACATGGTAAAAGTTACACAGTTTACATGGTAGAAGGTGGAAGGGCTAGAGAGAGGGAGAGACAGAGGCTGAACTTTCTCTTTTATAATGAACCCACTCTCTCCATAATGGCATTAATCCATCCATGAGGACAAAGCCTTCATGATGTAACCACTTGCTAAAGGTCCAAATTTTTAATACCATTACAATGGTAATTAAATTTCAACATAAGTTTTGGAGGGACAAACATTCAAACGATCGCATTAGTTTTTACAATAACCCTATAAAGTGATACATATTGAACATTTCCTTTTTTTTTTTTTTTGGAGACAAAGTCTCGCTCTGTAGCCCAGGCTGGAGTGCAATGGTGTGATCTCGGTTCGCCACAACCTCTGCCTCCCGGGTTCAAGCGATTCTCCTGCCTCAGCCTCCAGAGTAGCTGGGATTACAGGTGCATGCCACTGCACACAGTTAATTCTTTGTATTTTTTTTTTTTTTTGTAGAGATGGGGTTTCACCATGTTGGCCAGGCTGGTCTTGAACTCCTGACCTTGGGTAATCCGCCCACTTCAGCCTCCCAAAGTGTTAGGATTACAGGCGTGAGTCACTGTGCCCGACACATATTGAACATTTTCTGCTAAGAAATACCTGAATGCCCAGAGAGTTCGAGTAACTTTCTCAAGGTCATATAATTAGAAAAATGTGCAGGACTATTTCTGTTTATATATTCATACTACATGGAATTAACTATATGTTGCCTGATGTTAGCAGTGTTGGGGCTTTATGAATTTTGATGAAAAGTAATTGTTCTCTTGACCCTGTGACACATGTGTTAACATCTTCTCATTATTAAACCACTGGAAAGAGTGGATGTGGGAAACAGTTTTAGCTGTGTTATGCTGAGTAAGCGTGACCATAAGTTAATTCTTAAGGTAGTGGTATGTCAATAGCTTAGCTGACGTTAGCAGAATATTTTAAACCAGGACTGTCCTGCTGGCTCCAGGTTACATGACCCTCTGTAGTGCCATGGGTGGCTAAACGTATGTCCCAAGGGCTTCAAGGGATCCAAGGCTATCTTCCATCTGCTCCACAGGCACAACATCCCCCAAATTCTTCCAATCTGATGTCTTTTTCTGCTGGCATAAGTTGATGTTCAAGAGCTTCCTGCAGCAGCTCAGCATCCCTGGGAGGAGTGAGCTTTGTCAGTGCTGGGATGTGTGTGTCAGGGTCCTGTGCCCAGAGAACAGCCTCCCCACTCACTGGCCCATTTCCTAAAACCCACTATGGTGGTTAAAATTCTTAGTTGAAAATAGGAGAGACCAACTCGGGCCGGCTCATTGAAAAGGTGGCTCTGAAATCAGTTACAGTTACTTCACGGCAGGCAGGATGGAAAGAGACTGAACTCCAGGAGGAATGGAAGCAGAAATTGGAAAGCAAGATCCCAAGAACCCTTTCTCCGTCCTCTGCCTATACTTCTCTGCGAACATCTTCGTTACGTATAATCTCTGAATCTTTCTGTGTATCTCTCTCTGTATCTTTGTTACTTGTTTCTCAGCTTCTAGCTTTTCCTGTTTCTATATAAACATTCTGGCCACACAAAGCTCTCAAATTCTCATGTTTATTGTTCAGCCACACAGAGAAATCTGACCCGATGGCCCCAATTTCAAGTTCTTCAGTAAATACCTGATGCACTTAGTTCTGGGACTCACCTCCTACCCAGCGTCTGTGAGCAGGGTGGGATCACACAACAGAAACGTGGCCCATGGGAACCGTCTCCTCCTGTGTGTGGGAGAGCTGCTTTAGGAAAGGGGCACCAAATTGAGGGCCTAGGTGAACAAAGCTACATCACCCAGAGAGAAGGTTCTCTTTCTCATTTGGCTTGGAGCAGACTTTGCTGAGGACAGTGAGGGGTAAGGGGTGGTGTTGGAAGCCCCGTTGGGGTAGCACTGCCAGGCTCCCATAGATGATCTCCATACGATCATTCTCTCTGGGTCAGGGAGCACTACAGCTGGAGGGGTCATGTGAGCTGTGATTTCCTTTCATGTCTTTCTCCTCTTCCTCTTTCAGGAAAGTGTTTTCTCTTTCTCTTTCAGGAAAGCCTCCTCCCTCACTCACATAGCCCTTTTGGTGAATGAATCTCCTGGACCCACACGTCCCTGGACATGTGCATAGAAGGCCTGAACCCCCAGTGCAATCAAAGTGCCCCAGCTAGACCATAGTGTTTGGTCCAGGAAAGGGCATGTGGCCCAAGGCAGACCAATGAAAATCCTCCTTGGGACTTTTTATACCTGAGCAGCAAAAAGCTACCTCTTTTCAGTGGGGTTGCTGGGCTGTTAGATGCAAGCCTGAGGCTCTAGAAGTCCCATGACCTGCCAAAGAGAGGGAGCCTTTTGTAGGAATGATGTCAGAAGAGAGTCAAGGAAAGCTGTGAGATGGAGACACAGACCAAGAGCCCTAAAGACAGAGTCTTTGCGTCAAGCCAGCTCTGAAGCCAGAAGGAGTTCTGTAATTCTGCAATCACGAGAGTTCATAAATCCTTTCTCTTTTGCTTCAGCTACATTGAGCTAGTTTTTTTGTCACTTGTAACTTAATATGCTGGCACATATGCCTCAACTCACAACAGGCTCTGAGGGTTCCCACAAGCTCCATTTAATCATTTCCTTAATGATGGATTTTTTTTTTTTTTTTTTTTGGTAAAATCTTCAAAGGAAGACATCTAACTAATCAGCAACAGAGCTCCAGAATATCACAATTCATCACAGCCTTGATAGCTGTTGCTATGATTAGTAACATTTGGTGTTGCATCATGAAATAATTAATAGATTTAGGAATATTATCTTGTTATTATGTTTTCCTTTAGGTGAAAATTTTAGGGAAAGACTATGAAATAATTTTTACAAGGGCAAATTGCCTAACTTAAAAAGAAAGTCCATTAAAATTTTTTCAAGGTTAATATTAGGCATTCCTGCAGAGCTAGATAAAATATATTTAGCTACAATGACTTCATTGCATGGTATATTATACTAGTTTTCAGTCAATAGTTTGCTCTGTAATTGCACTGTATTCTGTATATATTTAAATTTCCTATTATGTATCTAACATTGGCGCTTGTATATGAATTTAACTACTAGAGCAGTATCAAAGCAGTTGCTAACTTTGCAATATTATGCAAAGACCTTAATTTTTCATTGTCTCAGGCTTTAGACATTTTTGTTTTGCTTTTCTAGTCAGAATGGGGCAGTTCTTGCTTACGTAGATAAGGCTGCATCAGCATTTTTAATATAACCTGTTAATTTCAAGGGAATTTATAAGCTGCCTGTAATCCACAGCCTCAGAATTGGAAAACATCTGTGTCTTTTGAGATAGAAATGTTCTTTTTCCTTTTTTTTTCTCTTCTTACTTTTATTTTCCTCCTAAAAACATGGAATGCTATGCTTTCAGGTACCATGTGTGACTTTAACAACACACAGCCTGCTTTAGTTGCATTTAATGATCACTATTTCCAGTTGCTCAGCTGTGACAACTTTTTTTTTTTTATTTTTAGGGGTGACTGAGAGCCCCTCATAAGATGTGCACCTAAATGTCAGACTGAATCATCAATGCCCTCCTTGGTCCCATGAACTCTGTACTGCAGCGGGCACTAGCACGTTTCATTTCTCTAAGCCCGTGAGCAAGTAAAGCCTCAGGTAACATTTGACAAGTGAACTTCGTGTAAGTTTGGACCCCAGCTCCCTGTTGTTATTGCTCTTTCTCCCTACATGCCCACCTCAGCATGGTGGGGGGTGAACTTGCTTGGTTGTCTGGGAATTGATAAATGGAACTCAAAACTGAGGAGAAAGAGGCATCATAGATTAAAAATTAAAAAAAACCAAAAACCCAAAACTAAAAAACTGAGGTTATATGCCCAGAAAGTCTGCAGATTGTTTCTTCTGCCTCAGTCATCATCCCATTCTCATTCCCTGCCAAGCCTATATAAATGGAAGATGAGAAAGAAAACTCAGGGTGCCCTGTGGCTTTTCCCACTGTGATTTCCACCTATGCATTGACAGTTTAGAGAGTCTCCAAGAGCTTTATAAAGACTGGGAGGCTTGCAGAGGGTAGGATGCTTGCAAAATATAAATAGGAAATTTCATGTGCTGGAAAGACATGTACTTTTCCAGGGAACTAGCTTGAAGAGTAGGAAAGAGGACTTGAGACAGGAAGCGGAAAGGAAGGAAGATGGACTGCAGTGGTACCCCATCATTTTGAGGGTATGCATGAATCAAGAGAAGTTGCTGAAGAGGAGGAGATCTTAACTCTTCTTTCAGGCTTCATCAAATAAATATCAGTTGTTCTTATAACACCTCATGAACAACATTAATTCCAGGTAGTTTCTAGGTCTATATATGAAAGATAATACAATAATGATCTGAAAATAATTCAGGAGAATATCTTTATGATACTCTGCTTGATAATTTTTTCAACAGGACACATGCACACACTCACACATGCTTTATATACCAACATTATACAGTGACAGGTGTTTTTACATAATTTAACTCTGTTCACCAATTTTGTGTTTAAGAATAACACCCCACTTCTGAATCTTGGAAAATTAAATTTCAACATATCACTGACCACTGACTTTGCAAACCCAATGGGTACAAGACAAAGATGACTTTTTTTTTTTTTTTTTTTTTTAATAGAGTCTTGCGCTGTCACCCAGGCTGGAGTGCAGTGGCATTATCTTGGCTCACTGCAACCTCTGCCTCCCGGGTTCACGCCATTCTCCTGCCTCAGCCTCCCGAGTAGATGGGACTACAGGCACCTGCCACCATGCCCGGCTAATTTTTTTGTATTTTTGGTAGAGACGGGGTTTCATCATGTTGTCCAGGATGGTCTCCATCTCCTGACCTCGTGATCTGTCCGCCTCGGTCTCCCAAAGTGCTGGGATTACAGGCGTGAGCCACTGTGCCCGGCCTAAAAGATGACTTTTTAAAGGGAAAATAAGAAGCTAATTAGAGCTTTCATGTGGATCAAAGATCAACTCAAGTTGATCTTCAGGTGGGCCACAAGAATATTTATAGTTAAAATCTAGGCTCCTTTTAAAAAGGAGCATTAGATATACCGAAATTAATAAAAAAGCCAACCCTAATATTTTTAAAGTATATACCACAGCAGGAAATGAGTTAGCTGATCTACATGTACTGCTGCTTTTCTTAACCCATACAATAGTCCTACAAGGCAAATATAATTATGCTCATTTTATAGTTGCTGAAGCTGACTGACAGAGGGGTTAAGCAACCTATTTCACATTACACAGCTAGGTCACAGAGGAGCCAGGATTGGGATCTAGATAGTCATCTTCTCCTACTATCCATAAACTTCTATTAAGGGTAGAAGTAACTTGACTTGGAAATTTTTCATAGCATACACTATCTACTACTGGCCTCCACTATAGGAAAATCTTGGTTTTCCTTCCACAGAACCACAGGACTTTTCATGTGCCTTCTTTTTAACATCCCTTCTGTGGTACATTTTTAAATTAAACTGAGAGATATTTAGAATTGGATTCATATGGCTTTTGGCAATATTTTGCTGAATGATTTCCAATAGCATTTCTAACTCTGGGACTACAGAGCTTTTCCATGTTTCATGGAAAGGAGTAGGGGCACCTCTTTGTTACCGAAGATTAGAAATGGAAGTCAGAACTCCACTCACAGGATCCATAGCTGTATTAGTCAGGGTTCTCTAGCCAAACAGAACCAGTAGAGAAACAGGACCAACAGAACTAACAGAACCAATATTCTATTCTAACCAAGAGAATAGGGTATATCCTATCATATATATGTATATATATAGATATGTATATAGAGAGATATCATATATAGAGACATTTTATATAGAGAGATATATTTTTACATATACAAATATTTTATATATAGACACAGAGAGAGAGAGAAAGTGGGAAAGAGAGAGAGAGAGAGACAGAGACAGAGACAGAGAGACAGAGAGAGATTTACTTTAAGCAATTGGCTCACACAATTTTGGGGACTGGCAAGTTGGAATTTGCAGGGCAGCCCTACCTAGGGGAATTAATGTTGTAGTCTCCATTCTGAAGGCAGAAGTACTTTTTCCTTGGGGAACCTCAACAGATTAGGTGAGGCCCATTCACGTTCTGAAGGATAATCTGCTTTACTCGGCCTACTGGTTTAAATGTTAATCACATTTAAAAAGTATCTTCACAGCAACATGTGGACTGGTGTTTGATCAAACACTGGGCACCGTAACCTAGCCTAGTTTACACATAAAATTTATCATCACAATGGCCATATGTCCCTCAGAAAGGGGAGGTTGTTTCTTGTCACCTTGTTACTCAAGGTTAAGGATGGAATTCCGACTCTGCCCATAGTCTCAAGGTTACCCACCAGATGGGGAGGCAGGGAAGTGGTGGAGGTCAAAGTTTGCCCACAATCTTAGCAGACATCACTTCAGTGGGAAAGGATGATATGTCCCCTTGTTACTACAAGAGAAATGCAATTTAGGGCTCTGTCCACAGTTCCCATGCTGATCACAACATCTGGAAGGAAAAAAAGGTGGTGTGATTTTATTCATGGTGATAAGCTGAGTAGGGTACTTGTGACAGTGTTCTCATTGACAACTTGACACTTTCCTGTTCCTTTTGCTAGAGAAAGCAGGCTTTTCCTGGACCTTTTTGTCTATGTGCATTGCCATTTCCTGGTTGTGGGTTTCTCCAATGCCCAGTCCAGGTTACATAGGAGTGGGGTGGTGGGGGAAGAAAATGGAAATAACCTCCACGTCATTTCTTGAGTTCCAAGGTCTGTAGTCACGGCAACTTATTTTTTCTACTTCTCCAAGTGTTTGTATTTGTTTTGTTTTGTTTTTCAAGGGTTTTGGCTGTAATTAGTGGTACAATTACACTGAAGTGCATTTACTCCATCTTGTTTGAAAACATAAATTACCACTAGATGCTTTGAAGATATCTTTTATTAAGTTGAGGAAGTTCCCTTTTGTTATTAGTTTTACGACTTTTTAAAAGAAATCATAAATGGATGTCCATCTTCAAATACTATTTTTTATCTCTGCTTATAAATTTGTTCTTATTCTGAATACATCTACACTTCCTAGTGGGTAAGATATAATCTTCACTCTTGGTTGGTAAGAATTATTTTTCTCATGTGAAGCCCCTCCCATAACTCTGATGGGATAAAATTTATACTTCTTTGGTACCTCCCTTTCAGTGATGATTCGCTTGAGTCAATCTCTTTGGCCTTAACAGGACCTGTTTCAGAATCATGAGTGGACCTGTATTGATCCGTAACTTGTGTTCACTTTTTTAAGATAGTAATGGAATGCCCTTCATAGAGCCCTCACACTCCCCATTACTGACCAAATGTCATCTATATTACTGACACAATACAATGCATATCATTATAGAACCCATTGGTAGTATTAGAGAATCCAAATCGTGGACTCCATGAAAACCAACATCAATGAGATTACTAATTCCACATCAATAATACTTCAAAATCCGTATCACTAAAGCCATAGCTCCTCTACTCCACAATTCATTCCATAAACTCCTTACTGAGACTATAGATGTCATGTTGTTAAATCTTTAGATGCCTTTTGATGGAATCTGTGTCTAAGCATATGGATCCCTTCCTTTTGACTGATACATGCATGCCCTTCTACAGATGTAGCAGACCACCTTCCATAGTGTCACTGTGCCATTCATTGCACCGAGTTAGTGGTTTCTAAATAAGAAAATCTATCCCAAAATGAAGATAAATATGTAATTGTCATCATTTAAGTTAGTGGTTATAGTCATATAAATTTGTATATTATAACAGGCTTACAAAGGAGTTGCAATTTAAATATAATGCATTATATTACATATTTAAGTAAATTTCACTTTTGAAAGAGAAAAAGTCAGTATATTTCTAAAATATACTTTGTATATTACTGAAAAGAAAAAGAACCAGAGTACTAATCAGTTGAATGCTAATAAAGGAAAGAAATGATAATAAATAAATAAATGTAGGAGTGAGACAGGACATCAGGTTGGCAGTGTGAGGAGGCTGACAAATCATCTTCCCCAAATCCATGATAAAACTGGGCAAAGTTGACAAAAGAAATCACTTAAAGTCTGTGGAAATTGATCAAATGCACACAGCAGAGAAGTACTTATCCAGATAATCTAATGCATCTTCGTTAGAGTAGTGGGTTTTGAGGCATTTTACTTTTGGCTTGCTCCAATTTTCTCCCAGCTCTGTGGCATAGAATTTCTACCTGAGTGTGCTGGGCAGGCTGCGGACACTATGCTTTGCTGCTCTGCTGGAGAGGCTGATTTCCCACAGAGTGTAGAGAAATCTATGCCAGGGGCAATTTTTTAAAGCCATAGTGATCTCAGTGGGAGGCTAACACTGCAGCTAGCCTGAGGTTGCAATGCTAATTGGATTAATAAGCAAAATGACAGAGCAAGCACACACTGCAGAGGAAACAGACTTCACAGAATTCATCCAGAAAATCACTAAACAAACAAAAAGACAAACCAAACAAACAAAAATAGCAACAAGGCCAGATGCAGTGGCTCACACCTATAATCTCAGCACTTTGGGAAACACAAGTGGATAACCTGAGGTCAGGAGTTTGGGACCAGCCTGGCCAATATGGTGAAACCCTGTCTTTACCAAAAATACAATTAGCCCGGCATGGTGGCGGGCGCCTGTAATCCCAGCTACTTGGGAGGCTGAGGCAGGAGAATCACTTAAACCTGGGAGGGTGAGGTTGCAGTGAGCGAGCTGAGATTGTTCCATCGAACTCCAGCCTGGCCCAACAAAAGCGAAACTCCATCTCAAGAAAAAAAAAAAAAAAAAAGAAGAAAGAAGGAAAGAAAGAGATAAAGGAAGGAAGGAAAGAAGGAAGGAAGGAAGGAAGGAAGGAAGGAAGGAAGGAAGGAAGGAAGGAAGGAAATAAAGAAAAAGATAAGCAACAAAACCACCTGGGTGGGGGTAACAGGGTCCAAAGTTACTAGAGCATATAATATAAAATACCAAACTTGGCACAATACATATAAAGAAATAGGAAAGTGTGACTCATACGGAAGATAAAAAAATCTATCAGAGACTCTTTCAGGGCAGGGAGTTAAGGCATTGTACCTAGCAAGAATGGACTTCAAAACAGCTATTATAAATATCTTCGAAGAACTAATAGAAATAATGTTTAAAGAATTAAAGAAAGCACCATGACAATGACACATAAGGTGGATAATATCAATAAGGAGGTTGAAAGTATAAGCATGAATCAAATGTAAATTCTGCAGATGAAAAATACAGTAACTAAAATGGTCAGTTTACTAGAGGGACCCGACAGTAGATTTGAGCTGGTGGAAGAAAGAACCAAGAAACCTGAAGACAGATCAATAGAGATGAGCCAATTGGAGAATGGAAAGAAAAAGTAACATAGATAAATAAAGATAACTTCAGAGACCAATTAGAAACCATTAAGCCTATCAACATGAATTTAAGTCTAAACCCAGAAGAGGAGGAGAGAAAAAAAGGAGCAAAGTAATATTAAAGAAATGACGGCTAAAAGTTTATTGAACTTCCAAGAACTTTAACAAATCCAAAGTAGTTACAACAAAGAGATCCACACCTAGACACATTAGGCAGGCTGTTGCAAATCAAATTCAGAAATAAAACCTTAAAAGCAGCAGAAAGGAAAATGTCTCATCATCTACAAGTAAGCCACAGTCAGTTAATTAGCTCACTTATCACTAGAAACAATGGAGGGCAGAAGTCAACGTAATGACACATCCAAAATGATGAAAGAAAAAAAGCAAAAACCACGCTGTCAGCCAATAATTAGTTTTCTAGAATTGCAAAGGCAATGCTATTGTGGGAGGATAATCTTTTCAACAAATGGAGAAGTGTTACCTGGTTTATGAAAGGACTGGCTTATAAAAAGCAACAAAAGAAAAATAATAAATTGGACTTCATCAGAATTCAAACTTGCACTTCAGTAGACATCATCAAAAAATTAAAAAAAAAAAAACACAATGTGAGAAAATGCTTCAAATCTCATGCCTAATAAAAGATTTCTATCAAAAATATAACAGACGCTTTAAATTCAGTAAAGACAACCAAGTTTAACATGGGCAAAACATTTCAGTAGATATTTCTCCAGAGATAATATACTTATGATCAATAAGCAAATAAATAGATGTTGAACATCATTTGTCATTAGGGAAATAGAAATTAAATCCATAATAGGATACCACTTTAGACCCACTAGAATGGATATAATAAAAAAAAAAATTAATGACACGTGGTGGTGAGGAGGTGGTGTACCTGAGAGCCTTATAACTACTGGAGGGAAAGTAAAACAGTATAGCCATCTTGCAATATTAGTTTGGCAGTTTATCCAAAGATTTAACGTAAATTTGAGCATCTGACCCAGCAATTTCATGTCTAGATATTCACCCAAGATAAGTTACAATAGACATATATACAAATATTCATATGCCAAAGTATATAGCTACATTACTCATAATAGCCAAAACGTATTTATCGACTAATTAATGAATAAGCAAATGTTGTATATTCATGCAGTGGAATGCTATTAGCCAACAAAAAAGGAATTAAGTGCTCAAATACGCTACAACATAGAATAATATGCTCAGAAATAGTGTGCTAAGTGAAAATAGCTAAATACATTATACCACCTACTTTGTGATTCCATTTATATAAAATGTTATAGGTGGAGTGATGAGGATTTGTGGGGAAATTGCTGGAATATACGGGCTCATTGATGACAGTCTGTGAGTTCATTGATCAGGGTTCCTAGTGCCAGTGTTATTGAACTGTGGGGCCAATAATATCGTTATGTGGGGTTGGTTACACTTCAGAATCAATGATATTGATAATCAGAATGTGTAAGCTCAAAGATAAGGATCATATTACAAGGGATAGCAGATTACTGGGTCAGTAATAGTCAGGGTATAGATTAAATTGCGTTGGTATGCAGGCCAGTGAGGAGGAGACTCTACTGTCAGTGATATGGGTTCTATGTTATGGGAGCCATTGTGTTAAAGGTGTAGAGCTTTGGATTCAGGGAGGTGTTAACTATTGGATTAGTGAGGTGGAGTCTATAGTTTCAATGATAGGATTCCAGAGATAAGAGGATAATGTTGCCAAGTGGTATTTTAGTCTGCATGGTATGAAATTTGTGGATAAGTAAAGTGGATGTGAAATCAAGTGATCAATGATGTGGTATTTATAAGTTTAAGTATGGGAGGCCAGTGAAGGAGAATATTCTAAATGTGGGATCAGTGATGGTTGAACAGTGAACTATGTAGTCATTTATTGCTGCACAACCAATTACCAGAAACTTAGCAGCTAAAAACAACACTTATTTATTATCTTAGAATTTTTGTGGCTCATAAATCAGAGCTTTGTTTATAGGTCTCTCTACTTAGTGTTTCACAGGCTGCTATTAAGGTGTCAGAGAGATTGCATTCTCATCTGGAGGCTTGATTAGGAAAGGATCTACTTCCATGTTCACTGAGGATTTTTGTTGCATTGATTTCTTTGCTGCTGTAGGACTGAAGACCCTGGCTTCTTTTTGGCCATCAGTTGGAGGCTCCGTCAGCTGTAAGGTCACAGGATCTCTGGAATATAGGGCCAGTATGAAGCCACAGGAAACCCATCTGTGCTGATTCACGTTTCCAAGTCTGTGTTCGTTATACCATCTCTCCCAATTGTGTTCCTATCCGAGAAGACACACCTTGATTATCAGATGTATGGTTGGAATTCTGGGAATGGGAGGAACTGGAAAAGTTCCTCTATGTCTACAGAACACAGCATAGAATCTGTTTCCTCAGATTCTGGAGTCTGTGAAAGGAAACTTATCTTCCTTTCAGTCAGCTATGAGGTCCTTTCTTAGTTGAGGGGAGAAATCTGGGGTCTGAACGTGGAGATGTGGGAAATATGTCAAGATTTGGAAGCGCATATATTCCTGTCAGTGCATCTCGGCTCACTCAGATTTCCAATGTGTGCCAGGAGCACTGTGTCCTTAGCACAGTTTCCCCGCCCACAGCCAGCCCAAGTGCTCCTGGGAAATGTTTGTGACTTCAGCACAGGATCCTGTGCAGTAGCTGTTGATTGGATTATATAGGTTACTTTACAAACCTAAAAACTGAGAGGACGCATTCATGGTTGCTCTTTGGAAAATGTTGTAAATCAGTAAGTTAGGTCCAAAGACATTAACCAATTTCCAAAATGTGATAGGCAGATCCCATCTTTATCACAAAGCTATAAATCATTTACAACTCCAATTGTCTCCTATCTTTTTCATCGTGTTATGTTTTCTTTGTCTTTTTT
This sequence comes from Rhinopithecus bieti, assembly GCF_001698545.2. Lineage (NCBI taxonomy): Eukaryota > Metazoa > Chordata > Mammalia > Primates > Cercopithecidae > Rhinopithecus > Rhinopithecus bieti. The sequence continues at coordinate 2,778,968 of NW_016804493.1, forward strand.
TTTCTGAGATAGAGTCTCACTCTGTCACCCAGGCTGGAGTGCAGTGGCTCACGGCAAACTCCGCCTCCCGAGTTCAAGCAATTCTCCTGCCTCAGTCTCCTGAGTAGCTGGGATTACAGGCGCCTGCCACCACACCAGCTAATTTTTGTATTTTTAGTAGAGATGGGGTTTCGCCATGTTGGCCAGGCTGGTCTTGAACTCCTGTCCTCAGGTGATCCACCCACCTCAGCCTCCCAAAGTGATGGGATTACAGGCATGAGCCACCATGCCCGGCCCCATTGTGTTATGTTGTGATGTTGTGGGGCCAGGGAAACTTTCCTTTTTCCTCAACCTAAGCAAATCCTAGGTCAGAAAAGCTTTGGTGTTGCCAGGTGGAGTGTTTTACCCAGGCACTCTGGATCCAGCCTTTTTCCAGAGCCTTGGGCTCCTGCTTTGTGTGGAGAAGCTAGGAGGACCTTTGTGGTGAGAAGGATGAAGGTCCCAGGAGCATTTGCTGGATGCTTAAGAGATTGAAAGGCAATTAGAGAATTAATTCATGTATTAACTATGTGCAGAAAGTGCACAATACCTAATTGGACAGCTAATGAAGTTTCAAAAAACAAAACCAACTTTGTCACCAGAATCCAGTTGGATGGAAGGGTTTGGAAAAGCTTTGGGACATTGGGAAATGGCAAGAGGCACGTGCCTAGATAGTTGTGCCAAGTGAAAGCCAATGCTTCCTTCTTTGTGGGCCCTTTCTGGAGTCTTCTAGACTCACCAATATCTGATACGTAGTGAATGATCTAGGGTAACAGTACTTTACAATCACAAGAATGATAAGGTGTGCCTGACTATAGCCAGAGCAAAGCAAAGATCAGAAAGAACGCAGAGTCTATTGTGGTCACTGAAGGACATCTGAAGTAATTTGAATCATGACTATTTCCCAGTTCAGGTGGCCCCATATCTTTAACCAGAAACAAGGCTGGATTTGGGGAGCTGCATTTTCTTAATGTTCAGCGGCCTAGGGGTGGTCTGGGTCCTATGATCCTATGGACAAGATGACCCTAGTTTGGGACAAGTTTCTTTCTTTCTTTTTTTTTTGATATGGAGTTTTGCTCTGTCGCCCAGGTTGGAGTGCAGTGGCACAATCTCAGCTCTCTGCAACCTCTGCCTCCCAGGTTCAAGCAATTTTCCCTGCCTCAGCCTCCTAAGAAGCTGGGATTACAGGCATTCACCCACCATGCTTGGCTATTTTTTTTTTTTATTTTTTAGTGGAGACAGGGTTTCACCATGTTGTCCAGGCTGGTCTTGAACTCCTGAGCTCAGGTGATCTGCCTGCTTCGGCCTGCCAAAGTGCTGGGATTACAGGTGTGAGCCACTGCACCGGGCCACTAGGAAAAGTTTGTAAACTGTCTCCCCCAAATTACATTGGGGATATATAGTCACCTGCATTTTTTTCATCTTTTGGGGATGTTCATGAGGGAGATACAGTCTGATGATGGCTTCACAAGTTAATTGTAATCATTTTTCTCAGTTCCTTTACACCAGCCACTAACTCTATCTACTTGTCAGCTTTGTGGTTTTATTTTTTGGAATATTTTACAATTAACGTTTTAAGAGAACTTTTGGAATAAATTTAGATTTGCAGAAAACTTAGGAAAATTGTATAAATATCTTATATCTTATGGTACATTTGTCAAAACTGTGAAATTAACGTTGGTGCAATACTATTTTTATTTTTATTGTTTTGAGACAGAGTTTTGCTCTTGTCGCCCAGGCTGCAGTGTAATGGTGCGATCCTGGCTCACTATAACCTCTGCCTCCCAGGTTCAAGTGATTCTCCTGCCTCAGCCTCCTGAGTAGCTGGGATTACAGGCACATGTTACCATGCACAGCTAATTTTTAAATATTTTTAGTAGAGACGGGGTTTTGCCATGTTGGCCAGGCTGGTCTCAAACTCCTGACCACAGGTGATACACCCGTCTCGGTCTCCCAAAGTGCTGGGATTACAGGCATGAGCCACCATGCCCGACCGGTGCAATACTGTTTAAACTATGAACTTCACTGGGTTTAATAAGTTTTCCCACCCATACCTTTTTCATTTCCCCGATTCAATCCAGGATAACAGATCACATTGAGGCCTCATTATTAGAGGCTATTAGAGGCTACTTCAGATTGGTTCATGTGTTCTTTTGAAACACCCAGGATTATTTTGTGTTTTCTCTGACCCTGACCTTCCCCCAAAGGACTCTGGTTTCTTTTAATGAATAATTATGTTTAGAAACCAATGGTGTTTAGATCTTGGTTCCAGGTGTTCTCATTCTACTGTGTGTCAATGCTTCCAGGTCTACTCAGAGGACAGAGCCAGAAAATCATTGTATATAAGCATCTCTACAATTATGTCTGCATATGTATATCTGAATATACATTATAATAAACCTGGACTGGGTGCAGTGGCTCACAACTATAATCTCAGCACTTTGGGAGGCTGAGGTTATTGTTTGAGGGAAGGAGTTTGAAACCAGCCTGGGCAACAAGGGAGACCCTATCTCTACAAAAAAAATTTTAAATAAATAAAAAAAAAACATGAATTCACACTGTGCTGATATCTCTGATCCTGTGGACAAGATGACCCCAGTCTAGGACACGTTTCTAAAGTGTCTCTCATCACCATAGAATACAATGTAGCCCTTCTCCCCTTGCTTATGCAGAGGATTTGATGAGTTCTTTGGTGGTACTGAGAGGGCCTGGAATAGTAAATGGGTCAAGCAAATTGTCCTTGACCTATTCGCGGTCTCCTCTTAAGGCAAAAGGCTCAGAATGTGATTAAGCCCAGGGTTCATGGCCTAAATTTGTAGGTTGTATGTTGGGAGACGGATTGTGTTGAGGGCATGGCTATGGGCCCCTACTCTGCAAGAAAGTTCCAGCTACATGCCTGCCTGGACCTGATGATTTTTAGAATAGTGGGAGAGACTAGGTCATGGACTCACCATGGTGAGTTGTCACCAGGTGAGGGTGTAGGGGCATGACTTTGTCCAAGAAGAAGCATGGCCATCTTTGAAGGACAATGATTGTGGGACTAATCTCTGAGCTCTTTGCAACATCCTACAGAGTTCTTTCATATTCTGGGACCTTTCTAGGGACAACGGAATAGTCATAAGAATATTGGCATTCTCTTTGGGAACGTTGGTTTTTCTTTGGAAAATGGGTATAGTTTCAGTACATTATTAATTTGCAATAGCACAACATTATAACTAATGTTAATATATGACTATATACATATAAAACCATCACTACTCTGGTGGATCCTGTTGTTCCCCCTTAATCTATCTGAAATTAGAATCATTATGATCATCATTGATATGATTATTATTTGCATTTATATTAATAGTATAATCGAAATTAATACTACAATTGGGATTGAAGGGATGCTTGTAAGCCAGATGTTTACAAGCCATGCTTGTAAATGTATGAATAAGTTCATATTTTAATGGATATTTTGTGGTTTAAAAGAGGTAGATCCTCATTTATTAAAGCAGTGTTAATTATTGCTAATCTAGTAGTAATAATAAATACCATAGAGTAATGGTGATAAATATAATACAAAATATATAGAGCACTTACTTGGTTTTAGATATTTCAAGTGCATTCCATGTCTTAAATATTTAATCTGGGTAGTCACCCTGTAGAGAGGTTCTATATTTTTCCACATTTCACAGTTGAGAAACCTGAGGCAAAGAATTATTGAATGACCTACCCTGAACTACTATAGCCATGAATTAAGACCACTTGAATTTTAAACCAAGCACCTTGGGTCCAGATTTCACTTAACTTCTATATTTCTCATGATGACTAAGAAATACATATGAGAGTTACTAATATTATTTATCCACATTTTGTCAATATTATAATGTTATATCAGAGAAGACAGAGGAATGGAAAGAAGGTATTTTCCGAAATCCTTTCTTGTTCCCCGGCTTCCGCCGGGCTCCCACCTTCCTGGTGGCCTCTATCCTCCTGCCTCTGAGCACTGTCTCTAGGCAGACCTGCTCTTATGCACTGTCACACCACCGATTGTTCACCTGGAAGGTGGTGAGTTTGGTGAGAATGTAGAGCCCTTCACTATGATGTCTTGCAACTATGGTGTAATTATGAAGAGGTGAAAATTCTACTTCTGGTGGTTAAGGAAGATCCAAGGTGGAGGTGCAGGGGGGCTGCATATTTTATTGTTCTGAGATTTGGCTGAAGGCATGTAAGTGGCATCTTGAATGCCTAACTATGAGGGATCCCAGGTAGATTCTTTCCACCCTCCGCAGCAGTATTTCTTTATTCCGGGGCTGTTCAAGTCAGCAGGAAAATGCAGCTATATGAGATCACATTACCAGGGTAAGGCTATCAACCCCTCCCATACATATCTCCCTGCCAAAACAGAAGACTCTGTACCCTGCTATGAGAAAGTGTGGAGCGTGTTCAGAGTTTAACAGGTTCTGGTCAAATACCAAGACTATTGGTCCCAAACCCCACAAATATTCCTGAGTGCTGTGTATCATTTCCTGTTTCCTTCACAGGTAATCTGGCCCCTAAGAAGATAATCTGAATTTATCCACACAGCTGTTGAGGAAAACTGTTATGGTAATATTCATAGTGAGTATTTTTCAGTCAAAATACCTCATTGAGGATAAGCTCACACACTCCTGGACCTTTGCCTTTTCTGACCCTGTATGGAACCCTCAATTTTGGTTGACAGATCAGAAACACACCCATTGTCTCCCCTGAGTAACTCAGAACATTGTCCTTCCATGACTGCCCATCCATGGCTGATTCTGTTTGTCCCGAGGTTCTAGGGCCGGATCACATAAACCACAGAATGGACAGAGTGTGCTGACCATCAAAGTATGACTTCTGTCTTCATGAGCAGCTTTGAAGATCAATAGATCAAAGTGGAATAGGTGTAGAGTGAAATATTCAAAATAGCATAACTAGGAGGGGAAAGAAGGACCTTCGATATCCCCAGGACAGATGGCAATTCTACCATGAGTGGCCCACCAGCTGTTCTTTCATTCCAGGGTCTGTTGCTTATTCTTTCCTCCCACATCCTGCTACTTTTCCCTCTTCCTTTCCCCCTTTTTTTATCTGTCCCCCTTTCCCTATTTTCTCTCTGCATTTGCTCTTTCTCTATATTCCGTCAGCCTCCTCTCTCTCCTCTTTTCTCTGTCAGTGATATCTGCTGCTCCTGGACATTGTTTGTTCCATCTTTAATCTTTTTTGTTTCCTCCTTCTGCTCCGTGCTCCTCTCTGATCCCAGGACTCTCTTCTTCTCTCATCTTCTGCTCCATTTTTCCTATATTGCCTCCGTGAGTAAGGCCACAGGATAAAGATGTGCTAAGCTTGTTTTTCTGTTTTCCTCACCCTCCAGAGAAATTTCCGTACACTGGTCACTGCTTACTCAGATTCTCAATGTGTGGGTAAAATTGTTACTACCCTGTATTCAAGGAATACAGCACACCAAGGCAAGCACCTGTCTACCCTCTGTGAACAGTCATTTTGAAATAAATCATAATGTTCACAGATTTCACTTCTATCAACATTTATTTCTCCTGTATTTTTCTTCTTGATCGGGGTTCAGGTGAGAGGAATACTGTGATTTGTACAAGTTGAGAGTACAATGTCCTCATGACACACACAGAGTTCTCTGTAGAGTTTTTCTTAATGGAAAAACTTAGAAAATCTTCAAGTATCATCATAAGAATTTTTATCTTCATCTTAAATGTAATAGAAAGCAACTATTGTGTTTGGTTAGTAAGGGCCAGACTGAAGAGATCTACCCTGTTCCACCCTACACAATGCAGTGCTCAGTATTGACCAAAAATTTATGAAAAAAGTCTACTGAGACTAGCAAGATACCCAGGAAGAAAAAAAAATCCTTCATTTAGTGAATGGTTAGGAAATGAGAACCCTCAGAGAAACCTCATCCCAAACCTTGGACCACAAATTCAAGAGAAATGAGTCCTCACCACCAACAACACTGTGAACTCGAAGCCCACAGTATCACCCGAGGCTCATTTTCTCTGCATTTGAGCTGTTTTACTTTGGAAAGATGCATTTCCTTCCAAGTCTCAGATTCCTAACAGTTCCATGCAGGGACTTGGAAGTCGTAACTTCTCATGTAGAATTATTGTGTGGGTCTGTATTGAGCTATAGTTTGGGATTCACAACAAAGGTAAAACAGGGACAAGGTTCATTGAAGGAGAACGTGGAAAAGGCAAAATGCATATTTAAGGGCATATTTAAGAGTTTCTCTGGGTTAATCTAAGCATGGGAAAGGAAAAGCACCAAAGGGAAAACAAGAAACATAGCCACTTGTATTGGAAATGCAGGGGGACGTGGAGTATTGTGAAAGGACTGAAACTCCATTCAAGTTTTCCTGAGAGCCATTGTGTTTATAGCTTTGTCAAGTGGGTTAAGAGCATGTTTTACCTCTGTTAGCATCTCATGTGGTCTTCACTTTGATGAAATTAGGCCTATGATAATATACATTTTGGAGTAAGTCGAAGCCTATGGTAATCTGAGGTCAAGAGCAATTTATGCTCTAATCAGATCAACAGAGCATTATTTCCTTACTGAACCATTAATGCTCCTCTTGTCTGAACATCAAATATGATCTACTGAGAACATTCCCACCTATGAAATTGTAGAAAAGAATAGAATAAAATATACTAAGTTGCACACATCCTAAATAAATAATAACTAAGTGCCAAAATCATACATATAAATGCTGTTTCTAAGTTTCTCAGGGTCTTCCCTCACCCAGTGGTATTAGAAAAGAGGTACAACTGAAGGGAATATGGAATCAAAGACAGGCACAATGGCAATAGCAGAAATAAGATCAAACACATAGATGAATCTTGCCATATCCTGACACTAGACCAGTATGAATGAGAGGAAAGACCCAGGTTCCATGCCCCAGGGGACATGAAGCTGCTGTAATCTCTGGGCTCTAGAGTTCACGGCCCTGGGCCTCAGATATATCTGGGCTGAGGTACCAAAAAGTTTCAAAAGCCCGGAATCTTAGCGACATTATGAGTGAATCCAATTAGTCCACTCCTCCTCATTAAGGGCTAGTGTTTCCCTTTGCTTGATGAAGATTCAGAGGCTGTAACACATCTGAGCTAATATCTATACTTGGAACCCACAGAATACAGAATAGGATTGGTTCAGGGGTGAGAGGACTCTACAACACCAGGGTATGTTTACATCTTAAAAATTGTGTGAGCAAGTAGCCCAGAACCTCATATCATTGTATCAAGGCCTTTACTACATTTATAACATGTCCATCTGATGGTGGAAAAAAAAAAAAACAAGGTTGATTAGGAAAGAAGTTTGCTTGGTATATCTAAAGCCTCCCTTCTTGGTTATGTATAATGTCATTTTATGACAGTGATAAATCTTTCCCTGTTACCTACATTTTAGATACCTATTTCTTCAAACCCAGTGTATTCATTTCCTGTTGCTGTTGAAATAGAATTCTCAAGAACTTTGTGGGTCTGCCACATACATCACAGGGTTCATTCCATTAGACAAGAGATGCCTCTGCATATTTTTCCTATGCAATTTCATCTCTATTCCTGGCTTTTGCTGACGTGGCTGACAGGATCCATGAGTCACATGCTCAGTTCCTTCAAAGAACCCTACATATGACTGAATACTCTGAACTTTTGTCCTGTTGAGGCACTAGGAAAAGATTATTTAGTCATACTCTTGGTTTTCTCTTCAAGCACACTTTCCTGACAGTCAATATCCTAATGTTAGCATCTTTCACAAACTAGATAGCCTGAGAATTTCCATAGAATCAGGTCCTGGTTTCTTTATTCTTAACAATTCTTCTTTTAATCCTTTTTTTTTTTTTTTTTTTTTTTTTTTTTTTTTTTTTTTTTTTTTTTTTTTTTTTTTTTTTTTTTTTTTTTTTTTTTTTTTTTTTTTACTTTCTCATTTTACTGCAAGTTGCAAAAGAAACCAGGCTATACTTTTGACACTTTGCTTGGTAATCTCCTGAGATAAATATCCAAGTTCATTGTTTACAAGTTGTGCTTTCTGCATAACTGCAGGGCACAATTCCACTAAGCTTTCTGCTATTAAATAACAAGGATTAATTTTCTTACAGTTTCCAATAGCATGTTCCTCATTTTTTTCTGAGTCCTCACCAGCAATATCTTTAACATCCATATATTTACTGAACAGCCTTTTTATGATGATTTAGGTATTCTCTAAGGGGATATGTTTTCTCTGCTATTCTCTTTACTTCCTTCTGAGTTCTGTCTAGCAGAGTCAAGAGCATCCATATTTCTAATAAACAGCCTTTTCAAGGCGACCTAATATTTTAAAAAATAATGCTCCTTAAATTTTTTTCCACCCTGTGATCACTGCTCAATTCTACAATCACTTCTATATTTTTAGGTATTTGCTACAACTGCACCCCACTGCCTGTTACCAAAATATGTATTAGTTTTCTATTTCAGCTATAATAAATTATCACAAAGTTAGTAGCTTAAAACAACACAGATTTATTATCTGATACTTCTGGGGGTAAGAAGTCCAAAAAGGGTCTCCCTGGGCTGAAAGTCAGGTGTACGCAGGGCTGTGTTCCTTCTGGGAGGCTCTGGGGGAGATCTCATTTCTTGGCCTTTTCTAGCTTCTGGAAGCTGCCTCATTTTTTTGATCATGGTACCTGCCTCTCTTGTGAGAGCCAACAGTTGCATCACTCTGACTCCTGCTTCCATCATCCAATCCCCTCTCTCTCTCTCTCTGTTTTTGTTTTGTTTGTTTTCGTTGTTGTTTTGAGACAGAGTCTCACTCTGTTGCCCAGGCTGGAGTGCAGTGGTGCGATCTCAGCTCACTGCAACTTCCGCTTGCTGGGTTCCAGCGATTCTCCTGCCTCAGCCTTCCAAGTAGCTGGGACTACAGGCATGTGCCACCATGCCTGGCTAATTTTTGTAATTTTAGTAGCAATGGGGTTTCACCATGTTGGCCAGGCTGGTCTCGAACTCCTGGCCTCAAGTGATCTACCCATCTCAGCCTCCCAAAGTGCTGGGATTACAGGTGTATGCCATCGCCCCCAGCCCCTCTGAGTCTTCAGCCTTTCTCCTTCACTTCCAATAACACCTGTGATTACTTTGAGGCCAATAATAATCAGGTATCATCTCCCCATCTCAAGACCCCTTACTTAACCACCTCTACAAAGATGTTTTTGCCACTTAAGGTAACACATTCACAGCCTCCTTCCAGGAATTGAGATGTGGACATCTTTGGGGAGCCATTATTTTTCTTATCACTCCTGGTAAATGGTTTAGCATTGCTAATCTCTATCCCTGTAAGAAACAAATTCACTAAACCGAGTTTTGTGCAGTTCTTTTTGTCTTCAAATTTATAATATTCGGTCAAAACAATGTTTTCTTTTTTTTTCAAAATTTTTTATTATACTTTAAGTTCTAGGGTACATGTGCATAACGTGCAGGTTTGTTACATATGTATACTTATGCCATGTTGGTGTGCTGCACCCATCAACTCGTCAGCACCCATCAATTCATCATTTATTTAGTTTCGCTTTGTTTTTCCATTATTCTCCTCGGAGAGGTTATATCCCACATTTGTAAAAACAACTGGGTTCTTTTGCCATAGGCTGCACTGCATTTCACCCTGTTATCCCTGGACATTGATCTTGCTACCTGTTTCCTACCTATTTGTATTACAATCAGTGAAGTTTAACGCTGCGTGCTGTATATGCATTTTATAGTTCTGACAAATGCAGCATCATGTGTCTACCACCTCAGTACCATACACAACAGTTCCAGCACCTTAAAAACTCCCCCATGTAGTCCTCCTTTAGTCGTTCCCTTCCACCTCCCACAAGTCCTTGCAATCACTGATGTGTTTTCTATCCTTGTAAGAAAAGCCCATAGGTGTTCCCTTTTTATGTTTTATGAATGTGAATGTAATAACACAACATGTAAAATTTGGGGTCTGTTTTTTTCACTTAGGGAAATGCACTTCAGTTTTATCTATGCTTTTGCATGAATCAGTAGCTGATTACTTTATTAATTATTTTTCTTTTATTTTCCTTTTTTTGAGATGGAGTCTCGCTCTATCACCCAGGCTGGAGTGCAGTGGCATAATCTCAGCTCACTGCAAAGTCCGCCTCCTAGATTCAAGTGATTCTCCTGCCTCAGCCTCCCGAATAGCTGGGAATACAGGCACCCGCCACCACGCCCAGCTAATTTTTGTATTTTTAGTAGAGAACGGGGTTTCACCATGTTGGCCAGACTGGTTTTGAACTCCTGACCTCAAATGATCCACCCACCTCGGTCTCCTAAAGTGCTGGGATTATAGGCGTGACCACCACGCGTGGTCTACTTTTATTTTTTAATTATATTTTCATTTTGAGATAATTGTATATTCACATGCAATTTTAGAAATAACATAAAGAAATACTGTGTATCCCTTACCCAGTTTATCACAAGTGTAAGATCGTGCAAAACTACAGTATAGTATCCCAACCAGAATATTGACAGTGATATAATTAGCACATAGTGTAATTCCCTCACTATGAGAATCTCTCCTCTTGCCCCATTATATTTATTTTATGGATACATAATAATTATACATATTTATGAGGTACATATGATATTTTGAACATGCATACAATAGGTAATGATCAAATCAGGGTATTTAGGATATCCATCACCCCAAACATTGATCATTTCTTCATGTTGGGAACATTTCAAATTTTCTCTTATAGCTATTTTGAAGCCTACAATAAATTATTGTTAGCTAGAGTCACCCTACTGCGTTATTGAACACTATAATGTATTCCTTCTACCTAACTGTATGTTTTTATACATTAACCAACTTCTCTTCATCACCGCCCCCCCCTTCCCATCCTCTGGTAACCATCATTCTACTCTCTACCTCCATAAGATCAACTTTTTTAGCTCCATATCTTAGTGAGAACATGTGATATTTGTTTTTGTCTTCCTATTTCACTAAACATGGTAACATCCAGATTTATTCATGCTGCTGCAAAGGACAGGATTTTATTCTTTAAATGAAGAAATAGTGTTCCATTGTGTATATGTACCACATTTGCTTTATCCAGTTATTCACTGACGAATACTTAGGTTGAATCTGTGTCTTGGCTATTGTGAATAGCGCTGCAATAAACTTGGAGGTGCAAGCATTTTTATTTTATTTTATTTTATTTTATTTTATTTTATTTTGAGACAGAGTTTCACTCTTATTGCCCAGGCTGGAGTGCGATGGCATGATCTTGGCTCACTGCAAACTCCACCTCCCGGGTTCAAGCAATTCTCCTGCCTCAGCCTCCTGAGTGGCTGGGACTACAGGCATGTACCACCATGCCTGGCTAATTTTTGTAGTTTTAGTAGGGACAGGGTTTCACCATGTTGGCCAGGCTGGTCTCAAACTCCAGACCTCAGGTGATCCACTCACCTTGGCCTCCCAAAGTGCTAGGATTACAGGCATGACCCACCCATGCCCTGCTGTAAGTATCTTTTTGCAATACTGATTTCCTTTCCTTTAGATAAATATCCAGTAATGGGATTACTGGATTTTATGATAGTTCTATTTTACTTTTAAAAGAAATATCGGTACTGTTTTCTTTTAAAATAATGGTTGCACTAATTTACATTCCCACCAACAGTATATAAGGGTTCCCTTTTCTTTGCATCCTTGCCAGTGTTTGTTGTTTTTTGTCTTAATAACAGCCAGTCTAACTGTGGTGAGATGATAGCTCATCATGTTCTTGAATTGCCTTTCCCTGATAACCGGTGATACTGAGCATTTTTTCATATACCTGTTGACCATTTGTAAATCTTTTGAGAGATGTCGATTCAGATCCTTTGCTCACTTTTTGAATGAGATCATCACCGTTGTTGTTTTTCCTAAGTTGTTTGAATTCCTTGTATGTTCTGGATATTAGTCCCTTGTCAGATGAATAGTTTGCAAATATTTTCTCCCATTCTACAGATTGTCTCTTCACTCTGCTGATTCTTTTTCAGTTTAATAAAGTCACGTTTGTCTATTTTTGCTTCTGTTGCCTGTGCTTTTAAGGTATTAGCCATAAAAACTTTGCCTAGAACAACGTCCTGAAGTATTTCCTCTATGTTTTCTTCTAGTCATTTCGTAGTTTTGGGTCTTATGTTTGACTCTCTAATAAATTTTGAATTGATCTTTGTATATTGTGAGAAATGGGGTTCTAATCTCTTTTTCTTTTCTTTTTCTTTTTTTGAGACAGAGTCTCATTCTGTTGTCCAGGCTGGAGTGCAGTGATGCAATCTCAGCTCACTGCAACCTTTGCCTCCTGAGTTCAAGCAATTCTCTGCCTCAGCCTCCAGAGTAGCTGGGATTATAGATGCATGCCACCATGCCTGGCTAATTTTTGTATTTTTAGTAGAGACAGGGTTTCACCATCTTGCCCATGCTGGTCTTGAACTCCTGAACTCATGATCCACCCACCTCAGTCTCCCAGTGCTGAAATTATAGGTGTGAGCCACCATGCCCGGCCAATAGAGTTCTAATTTCATTCCTCTGCAAATAGATATCCAATTTTCCCAGCACCATTTATTGAAGAAGGTATTATTTTCCCAATGTATGTTCTTGGTGGCTTTGTTGAAAATCAGTTGGCTGTAAACACATGGATTTTTTTTTCTGGATTCTCTATTCTGTTACATTGGTCAGTGTGTCTGTTTTTAATACCAGTGTGATGCTATTTTTGTTAGTATAATCATGTAATATATTTTGAAGTCAGCTAGTGTGATGCCTTAAGCTTTTTCCTTTGTGTTCAGCATTGCTTTGGATATTAGGTATCTTTAGTGGTTGCGTATACATTTTAGGATTATTTTTCTATTTCTGTGAAGAATGTCATTGGAATTTTGATAGGAATTTCATTGAAAATATAGATTGTGGTCAGGTGTGGTGGCTCATGCCTGTAATCCCAACACTTGTGGAGGCCAAGGTGGGCAGATTGCTTGAGTCCAGGAGTTTGAGACCAGCCTGGGCAACATAGTGAAACCCCATCTTTGCTAAAAATACAAAAAATTAGCCAGCTGTGGTGGTACGTGCTTTTAGTCCCATCTACTCAGGAGGCTGAGGTGGAGAATCACCTGAGTCCAGATGCTGAGGCTTCAGTGAGCTGAGATCCGGCCACTGCACTCCAGCCTGGGCAACTAGAGTGAGATCCTGTCTGAAAGGAAAAAATATAGAAGGCTTTGGGTAGCATGGTCATTTTTTTTTTTTCTTTTTTTTTCTTTTTTTTTCTTGAGACAGAGTCTCATGTCCACCCAGGCTGGAGTGCAGTGGCCGGCTCTCAGCTCACTGGCAGCTCCGCCTCCCGGGTTCGAACGCCAATTCCATACCTGCTCAGCCTCCAAGTTAGCTGGTGACTACCGCGCGCCCACCCTTCGCCGGCTTAGTCTTTTTTTGTATTTTTTAGTTAGAGATGGGGTTTCACGTGTTAGCCCAGGATGGTCCTTGATTCTCCTGCCCTCGTGATCCGCCCGTCTCGGCCTCCCAAAGTGCTGGGATTACAGGCTTGAGCCACCGCGCCTGGCCAGCGTGGTCATTTTTAAACAATATTAATTCTTTCAATTCATGAGCATGGATATCCTTTCATTTGTTTGAGTCCTCTTAAATTTCTTTAATCAGTGTGCTGTGTTTTTCATTGCAGAGGTCTTTCACCTTTTTGGTTGAATTTATTCCTAGGCATTTTATGTTTCTTATAGCTATTATAAATGAGATTGCTTCCTTGATTTCTTTTCAGCTAGTTCACTTTTGGTGTATAAGGACATTACTGATTTTTGTATGTTGATTTTATAGCCTGAAACTTTACTGAATTCATTATCAGTTCTAAGAATTTTTGGGGGACAGAGTTTAGTTTTTTCTGTATATAAGATCATGTCTTCTGCAATGGGGGAAAATTTGACTCCCTCTTTTCCAATTTTGATGACTTTTCTTTCTTTTGCCTGCTTGCTCTGGCTAGGACTTCCAGTACTATCTTGAATAAAAGTGGTGAAAGCAGGCAACCTTGTCTTGTTCCAGTTCTTAGAGGAAAGCCTAATAGTTTTTTTCCCATTCAGTATGATATCATCTGTGGGTTTGTCATACACGATCTTTATTATGTTAAGGTATGTTCCTTTTGTGCCTAATTTGTTGAGAGTTTTTATCATGAAGAGATGTCATATTTTATCAAATGCTTTTTCTGCGTCTGTTGAGATAATCATAATGTTTTTGTTCTTCATTCTGTTGATATGATGTATCACACTTACTGATGTGCATATGTTGAACCCCTTTCATTCCTGGGATAAGCTCCACTTGATCATGGTATATTATCTTTGTGATATGTTGTTGGATTCAGTTTGCTGGTATTTCATTGAGGATTCTTGTGTCTATGTTCATCAGGGACAGTGGCTTGTAGTTTTCTTTCTTTTTTTTTTTTTTAATTGTGTCCTTGTCTGGATTTGGTATTAGGGTAGTGCTGGCCTCATAGAATGCATTAAGAAGAATTTTTTGCTCTTCAATTTTTTGGAATATTTGGAGAATTGGTGTTAGTTCTTGTAGGGAAAAGAGAGATCAGACTGTGACTGTGTTTATGTAGAAAAGAAGGCATAAGAAACTCCATTTCGATCTGTACCCTGAACAGTTGTTTTGCCCTGAGATGCTGTTAATCTGTAACTTTTGCCCCAACCTTGAGCTCACAGAAACATGTGTTGTATGGAATCAAGGTTTAAGGGATCTAGGGCTGTGCAGGATGTGCCTTGTTAACAAAATGTTTATAGGCAGTATGCTTGGTAAAAGTCATCACCATTCTCCATTCTTGATAAACAAGGGGCACAATGCACTGCAGAAAGCTGCAGGGACCTCTGCCCAGGAAAGCCGGGTATTGTTCAAGGTTTCTCCCCACTGAGATAGCCTGAAATATGGACTCGTGGGATGGGAAAGACCTGACTGTCCCCCAGCCCGACACCCGTGAAGGGTCTGTGTTGAGGAGGATTAGTAAAAGAGGAAGGCCTCTTGCAGTTGAGATAAGAGGAAGGCCTCTGTCTCCTGCCTGCCCCTGGGAACTGAATGTCTCTGTATAGAACCTGATTGTACATTTATTCTATTCTGAGCTAGGAGAAAAACCACCCTGTGGCAGGAGGTGACCTATGCTGGCGGCAAAGCTGCTCTGTTATTCTTTACTGCACTGAGATGTTTGGGTGGAGAGAAGCATAAATCTGGCCTACGTGCACATTCAAGCATAGTAGCTTCCCTTGAACTTATTTGTGACAGATTCCTTTGCTCACATGGTTTTTTGCTGACCTTCTGCCCACTATCACCCTGTTCTCCTGCTGCATTCCCCTTGCTGAGAGAGTGAAAATAGTAATCAGTAAATACTGAGGGAACTCAGAGACGTGCTGGTGCAGGTCCTCCGTATGCTGAGCGCCGGTCTCCTGGGCCCACTGTTCTTTTGCTATACTTTGTCTCTATGTCTTATCTCTTTTCTCAGTCTCATCCCACCTGACAAGAAATACCCACAAGTGTAGAGGGACAGGCCACCCCTTCAAGTTCTTCTTTGTAACTTTGGTAGAATTCAGCAGTAAAACCACCTGGTCCTGGGGCTTTCCTCATTGGGAAACTTTTAACTATTGATTCAGTTTTGTTACTCATTATTTGTCTGCTCAGGTTTTCTATTTCTTCCTGATTCCATCTTGGTAGGTTGTAAGCGTCCAGGAGTTTATATATTTCCTTTAAGCTTTTCTAGTTTGTTAGTGTATCATTGTATATAGTGTCTAATGATCCTTTTGATGTGACTGTGGTTATATAAAGTTGTAAGTCTCTCAAGTCTCCTTTTTTGTTTCTTATTTATTCGGGTCTTCTCTCTTTTTCGCTTGGTTACTGTAGCTAGCAGTTCATTATCTTTTTTAAGAAATCAATTTTTTGTTCCATCAATCCTTTGTATTGTTTTTTAGTCTTTATTTCATTTAGTTCTACTCTGATCTTTATTATTTCTTTCCTTCTACTAATTTTGGGTTTTATTTGTTCTTGCATTTCTAGTTTTTTAAGGTGCATCATTAGATGTTTATTTGAAATCTTTCTACTTTTTTTTTTTTTTTTTTTTTTTTTTTTTTAAGACAGAGCTTTGCTCTTCTCACCCTGGCTGGAGTACAACAGTGCGATCTCCACTCGCTGCAACCTCTGCCTCCTGAGTTCAAGTAATTCTCCTGCCTCAGCCTCTCGAGTAGTTGGGTTTACAGGTGACTGCTACCAGGCCCAGCTAATTTTTTGTATTTTTAGTAGAGACGGGGATTCACTGTGTTGGCCAGGCTGGTCTTATGCTGCTGACCTCAGGTGATCCACCCACCTCGGCCTCCTAAAGTCCTGGGATTACAAGCGTGAGCACCGTGCCTGACCGCAATCTTTCTTTTTTGATGTGTATGTTTATTGCTATAAGTTTCCCTCTTGGTACTCCTTTTGTTGTATTCCACAGGTTTTGATATGTTGTGTTTCCATTTTCATTTGTTTCAAGACATTTTAAAGTTTCTTTCCCAATTGCTTCATTGGCCTGATGTTTACTCAGGAGCATGTTGTTTAACTTCCATGTATTTGTAGAGTTTCCAAAGTTCCTTTTGTTATTGGTTTCTAGTTTTATTCCCACGTGGTCTGATCAGATATTTTATATAATTTTGATTTTTCAAAAATTTCTGAAGCTTATTTTGTAGTCTAACATGTGGCCTATCCTAGAGAAGTTTCCATGTGTGATGAGGAAAATCTGCATTCTGTAGCTATTGGATGAAATATTCTGTAAATGTTTGTTAGGTCCATTTGGTTGATAGTGCAGATTAAGTCTCATGATTCTTTGTTAATTTTCTGTCTAGAAGTTTTGTCCAGTGTTGAAGGTAGGGTGAAGTCCCCAGCTATGGTTGTATTTGAGTCTGTCTCTCTCTTTGGCTCTATTTGCTTTATATATCTGAGTGCTCTGGTATTGGATGCATATATATTTACAGTTGTTATACCCTTTGGCTGAATTAATCTCTTTATTATTATATAGTAATTTTCTGTATTTCTTACATATTTGTCTTTAAATACATTTTGTATGATGTAAGTATAGCTATTCCATCATGCTTTTGGTTTCTGTTTGTGTGGAATATTTTTTCCCATCACAATACATTCAGTCTATGTGGATCTTTACAGGTGAAGTGAGTTTCTTGTAGGCAGCATATAAGTTATGTCTTATTTTTTAATCCATTTTGCAAATCTATATCTTTATTTGGAAATTTAAACCATTAATATACATGGTTATTGATACAGGAACACTTACTCTTGCCATTTTGTTAATTGTTTTCTGTTTGCTTTATATATTCTTTTTTTCCCCTCTCTTCCTCTTTTATTGTTTATCATTTGTTGGTTTTCTCTAGTGGGAATATTTGACTCCTTTTTTTTTTCTCTGAGTGTATGTTTTACCAGTTCGTTTTATACTTTTGTGCTTTCATGATAGTAGATATGGTCATTTCACTTCCAGGAGTTTCTTAAGTGTTTCTTTTAGGGCCAGTCTACTGGTAATGAGTTCCCTTTTTTTTTTTCTTATTTGGGCAAGACTTCATTTCTTCTTCACTTTTGAAGGATAGCTTTGCTGGGTATGGTAGTCTTGGCTGGCAATATTTTTCTTGCAGTACTTTGAATACATCACCCCATTCTCTCCTTGCCTGTAAGGTTTCTGCTGAGAAGTCCACCATTAGTTTGATGAAAGCCTCTCATATGTGACTTGACAGTTTTCTATTGCTGTTTTAAAAATTATCTGTCTTTGACTTTTGACAGTTTGACTATAATGTACCCTGGAGAAGATTTTTTTTGGGTTGAATCTCTTTGGGAATCTTTAAGTCTCCTGTACCTGAATGTCTTGTAACACTTGAGATGTTTTTGGCCCATCTCTTCTCTTTCTGGAACTCCCAAATTAAAAAAAAATTGGTAGCTTTATATGTGTTCTTATGTCACATGTGCTTTCTTCATTCTTTTTTATCCTTTATTCTTTTTTTCTATGACTGTGTTATTTCAAAAGACCTGTCTTTAAGGTCAGAACTTCTTTAGCCTGATCCAGTCTATTGTTGAAGCTCTTGATTGTGTTCTTTATTTCATTCACTGAATTTTCAATTCCAGAATTTCAATTTGGTTCTTTTTTATAATATCTATTTCTTTGTTGAATTTCTCATTCAGATCATGAATTGTTTTCCTGATTTCTCTGTATTGTTTACCTGTGTTATTTTAAAAAAAATTTTTAAATGGATATATATTAGTCGTGCATATTTCTGGGTACATGTGATATTGTGAGACATGTATACCATGTGCAATGATAAATCAGAGTAACTGAAATATCTATCACCTAAAATATCTTTTTCCTTGTGTTGGGAACATTACATACATTTTCCTCTCGTATCTCAGTGAGTTCCTTTAATATCATTATTCTGAATTCTCTTTTGGGCATTTTATAAATTTCTTTTTCTTTGGGATCTATTACTGGAAAATTATTGTGTTTCTTTGAAGGTGTCATGTTTCTTCACTTTTTCATGTTTCTTGTGTCCTTACGCTGATATTTGTGCATCACTTCTTCCAATTTTATCAATTGACTTTCATAGGAAAATACATTATCCAATAGATTTATCTATAGTGTTGGTTGGATAGGGTGCTTTGGCTTTTATTCTAAGGGGTACAGTAATGTAGTCTCTGTATGATTTTTTTTGGCTATCACCAGCATCGGTGGTATCTGTGAATTCTTTAGTGGCTTAGGCTGTAGTTGATAGTAGAGGCTGTGGAAAGGCTTTGGTGGAATGGGGGATGCCAGGTGGGTCAGTCTTCAAGCACCAGTGGTGGTAGCAGCATGCCCGGTATGCTGGTTCTTGTGTCTCCAGGTGATGTGCTCAGGTTCTTGTGGTGGCAATGGTGGGCTAAGTGGGTGGGTCCTTGAACCTGTAGGCAGCATGCATGGCATTGATGATGGCAGTAGTAGTGGCAGGCTAACTTTTGGGCCTGTGAATGGCTAGCAAGGGCACCAGCAGTTACAGTGGCATGCTCAGCAGGCGGGTCACCAGGCCTCTCATGGCATGTGTGAGTGGATACTGGTAACAGCAGGCTGCATGAGCCAGTCCCTGAGCCTCTGGCAGGCATGTGAGGGCACCAAAGATGAGTGTGTTGGAACTGTCCTTATGCCCTTGGGAAGCACCTGCATGTACCAGTAATGGCAGTCCTATTGCCCTCTTACTGTCATATCCACCTCCTTTCCCCCTTTCTTACCCTATCCCTCTTATCCCTGGAAGCCAGTAATCATTCTCCAGTTTTACGTTTTTAAATTTCAAGAATGTGATTAAGTCTAGTATTGGCAACTGTTGCAGGAAGTCAGGGACCCCGAATGGAGAGACCGGCTGAAGCCATGGCAGAAGAACATAAATTGTGAAGATTTCATGGACATTTATTAGTTCTCCAAATTAATACTTTTATAATTTCTTACGCCTGTCTTTACTGCAGTCTCTGAACATAAATTGTGAAGATTTCATGGACATTTATCACTTCCCCAATCAATACTCTTGTGATTTCCTATGCCTGTCTTTACTTTAATC
Source organism: Rhinopithecus bieti (assembly GCF_001698545.2). Classification (NCBI taxonomy): domain Eukaryota; kingdom Metazoa; phylum Chordata; class Mammalia; order Primates; family Cercopithecidae; genus Rhinopithecus; species Rhinopithecus bieti. The sequence continues at coordinate 2,798,605 of NW_016804493.1, forward strand.
TCTTAATCCCGTCATCTTCATAAGCTGAGGATGTATGTCGCCTCAGGACCCTGTGATGATTGTGTTAACTGCACAAATTGTTTGTAAAGCATATGTATTTAAACAATACGAAATCTGGGCACCTTGAAAAAAGAACAGGATAAGAGCAATGTTTAGGAAACAAGGGAGATAACCATTAGGTCTGGCTGCCTGTAGGCCGAGTGGAACAGAGCCATATTTCTCTTCATTCAAAAGCAAATAGGAGAAACATCACTGAATTCTTTTTCTCAGCAAGGAACAGCCCTGAGAAAGAGAATGCATTCCTACGGGGAGGTCTCTAAAATGGCCGCTCTGGGAATGTCTGTCTTTTACAGTTGCAGATAAGGAATGAAATAAGCCCCAGTCTCCTATACTGCTCCCAGGCCTATTAAGATGAGGAAATTCCTGCTTGGTAAATTTTAGTCAGACCGGTTGTCTGCTCTCAAACCCTGTCTCCTGATAAGATGTTATCAATGACAATGTGTGCCCAAAACTTCATTAGCAATTTTAATTTCGCCCCAGTCCTGTGATCTCACCCTGCCTCCATTTGCCTTGTAATATTTTATTACCTTGTGAAGCATGTGATGTCTGTGACCCACGCCCTATTCATACACTCCCTCCCTTTGAAAATCACTAATAAAAACTTGCTGGTTTTGCGGCTTGGGGGACAATCACAGAACCTGCCAACATGTGATGTCTCCTCTGGACACCCAGCTTTAAAATTTCTCTCTTTTGTACTCTTTCCCTTTATTTCTCAGATCGACTGACACTTAGGGAAATAGAAAAGAACCTCTGTGAAATATTGGGGGTGGTTCCCCTGATACGCAACTATGGACTCAGTGCTGAGGGTCTGTGGTCCCAGTGTTAAGGCATCTTTTGGAACAGTGATGTGGCTCACATAGTGAGTGAGGGAGATATATATCAGGGATGAGGGTTTCCGGTACTAGCAATGGTGATACTTGTATCGCTGTGGTCAAGTCCTATGACTTAATGGCAGAGAAGACATTGTCTTTTCTTTTCAATTATAGTACAGTTTTATAATATAATTGACTAGAGATGAAAGACTAGAAGTGAATAAGAAACAATATTAACAGTGATTATCTTTTAAAATATTAAAAGAGGTAGAATGAGGAGTGGATTTTATTTTCTTCTTTTATACCATTCTGTATTTTAAAATTTCTATAATGAAACATATATTTATTTTGTAATCAGGAAAGGAAAAACATTTTTATGTTTTCGAGACAGGGTCTCGCTCTGTCACACAGGCTGGAGTGCAGTGGTGTGATCACAGTTCACCACAGCCTCAACCTCTCAGGCTTAAGTGATCCTCCCATTTCAGCCTCCCAAGTAGATGGGACTACAGATACGCACCATCACGCCCATCTATTTTTTTTTTTTTTTTTGTATTTTTAGTAGAGATGAGGTTTTACCATGTTGCCCAGGTTGGTCTCGAATTCCTCAAGCAATCTGCCCTCCTTGGCCTCCTAAAGTGCTGGGATTTACAGGCAGGAACCCCCACAACCAGCCAAGTCAATTTTTTTAAAGGCTGAAAATTGTTGTTAGTGTTTTAAACATTTCACAAAACAATTTTGTTAATATTCTACAAATGATACCATCCAATATTTCTATACTTTCTTCTTGCAAAGATGGCTCAGATAACTTTTGACTTTTATAATACTTGTTATTTTAGGGAGATTTTGCAGAGAAACCTGATGACCTTCTACTTAACATATAAAGTTCTTGATTTCTTCTCTCTTTTACTGTAAAAAAATTAAAATTAAAGTGCTATTTATTGAGACATAATTTTTTTCAAAGCCTCTAAAATAATATTATTTGGGGAAACACTGGGAATAATTTCCATACATAGAATTCTGGTCTTTATTTTTCCCACTTTGTAGAGGTGAACTGCTTTGTTTATGCCACAAGTATTTGAAATAGATCAATAGTCACTATAGCATTTATTAATGAACCATTGAAGATGACTTCTGTGACCTTTTCTCTCAAGTCTTCAGCACTCTTTATGTCTTCAAATGAGAGAATGATCACCCTGCATTTGGGAAATACATCTAGCTGGTGTGTTAACGGCATTTCATAGATAAACAGAATTCTATCTTTAGCTCCCAATCTGTTTTGGATGATCTGTTTCTCAGAAAGAAAGCACTCAACTTGGTGAAGCTTCACTGCAGTGGCACCCACTCCCTGCTCTTCCCAAGTCTGTTTCTGGCTGGGCTGGCTCTGGGTCATCAAGTTTTCTGGTGCCTGGCAGGAGAAAGCCTCCTGGATGGCACCCTGGTCTTCCTTCATGGATGCTTACTCCACTAGTCATGTGCCATTGTCTGTAGAATCCAGATGGTAGCCACAGGAAACCTCTCTGTGCCAGTTATTCCACCTGTTCTACAGGTATTCCTGTCCCGGAATCCTCCTCTGATTCTAAGGTTGTTGATTGAACTCCAGGGAGGGTGAGATGATGGATGATTTGTGCAGGGATTATGCAGCCTCTTTCTGCCTACAAACCAAAACTATGCCCACCTAGATTCTTGATTCTTTGCCAGAAGCTCCATCTTATGCTGAGAATTTTAAATGGGAAGACCTGTTCATTGGAAGACTGAAATGCAGAGTCTGGATAAATGGGGTAGGGCAAGAGGTGTATAAATATCAGACAGTGTCTTTATTCTTTACACTGCACTTAAATCCACTGGGATTTCTGAGTCTGTGCCAGGAGAACCATCTCCCCTTCAAAGCTTTTCCCTTCCAGAGTGAGATAAGGTGCCCTTGGAAACCTTTGGGGCCCCAGGGGAGGAACTGTGTGCATTCGAGTTTGAAGGAGTTGAGTGTTTTACATAAACACTGTATTTAAACCTGACGTTCTAGTTGGTACATTTATTTTTCACAGGGTCATATGCTGACAATTCTGAAAGTGCATGTATGCTAATGTTGAAAAAATAAGTACATAAATTGTATAAGATAGAAGTCAGATTTCTTACTATCAGAAAAAAAGTACAAGTAATCAGGGGTTGAGGGCTAACAATGAACCCTGTGTTACTTGTTTGCACTTGGATATATCAGTATGATATATATGTGTGTGTATATATATATCTGTGTGTGTATATATATACACAGATATATCTGTATATATGTATCTGTATATGTGTGTGTGTGGTATCTAAATGGATTAGTATCTGTACATATATTTCCTAGTTCTGTCTACTAAGATGGCCTGGAAGCAGTGATATCCTGGTAGTAATGACTATCCCAATGCCTAGATGTGGGTTTCTCAATTCCATTGTCCAATTAACACAAAAGGTGGGGAGGACATGGCGAATAAAATACAGAAAGGCAAAAATACTGGCTTTTAAGGCAGAGAAACCACCTTAACCAAGTGATCAAAGTTAACAACAGTAATGATGTCATATCAATGTTATGTACCCATGATAAGATGCAATGAGAAAGGCACTTCCTTTTTGTGGTATTATTTCCCCAAATATGTAGACCCATTCTAATAATGAAAATACAGCAGACAAATTCAAATTGAGGGAGGGACGTTCTACAGGATACCTGAACAGTCCTCTTTGAAATCATCAAGTCACAAAAAAACAAAGAAAATCGGAAGTTGTCATAGACCAGAGGAGAGTAAGGAACAGAACAACTAATTGCTATGGCATCCTGGATTGGAATTTGGTACAGGGAAAAAAGAAAAGCTAAAGAAATCTGAAAAATCTGAAAAGACTCTGTCGTTTAGTTAATAGTATTGTATCCATGTTAATTTCTTAGTTTTGACAAACATATCATGGTTACATAAGATGTTATCATTAGGGAAAACTGGGTAAAGGGTATTCAGAAATTGTGTGTAATCACCTTGGCACTTTTATTTGTATATCTAAAATTACTGCAAGCTAGAAAAAACCCCAAAAACATAAAAAATAAAATTTTCCCAAAATCAAGTAAAGAGAAAAGACATTGTTTTGGAAGAAATCTGAAAAAAAACTAAGTTGATAAATTTTGTTCAAAGGAAAATTTCAATTCCTCAAAACATTCATTGTTCAGACTGTATTTGTACTATAAAGTTACAAGTCCTCTACAATTCTGATTTGTGTGTCTACCTCTTCGTTATTTTCCATAGTTGTTTTTAGTTGTTTCTGTTGAAATGTATTTTATTTAACAGGCAGTCAACATTTATCAGTATTTTTTTCATCTTTGCCTTTTGGTGTCCTTCCAAGGTCCTAGAAATATTGCCCTTTGTGTTTTTATAAAAATGGAAAGTTTTGGTTTTCCTATTCAACAGGCTTTTTATTCTGTCAGGGAATGATTTTTTTTTTTTTTTTTTTTTTTTTTTTTTTTGGCAGTGGAGTCTTGATTCTGCAGGAATAAGGAATATTCTTTCTCCCTCTTTCAGTGACGATTGATTCAGCTAATCATCTAGGGAAGGTTCAGAGCATGTCAAGTCGAGCCTGACTCTAGTTTTTCTGGATCTATCCTTTTATCTATGTCCAGAGCTTTTGCTTTTGGTAGCATGAGGAGATGGAAGAAACTTTGGCATGAAAAAGATTGACGTCAGGCATGCAGTTGCCAAATGAATGAGAGACAAAGAGTGAATGAAGAATGCAGAAGATCAAGAGGATTTGTCACTAGGGTGGGGTTTGTTGGCGTCAGATTTATTTTGTAAATTTTGTTGATGTATACACTACTTGCAGAAAGTAACCACAATTTTATTATTTAATTAATTTATTTGAATAGTTTTTGGGGAACAGGTAATTTTTGGTTACATGGATATGTTCTTTAGTGGTGATTTCCGAGATTTTAGTACACCTGTCACCCGAGCAGTGTACAGTGTACCCATATGTAGTCTTTTATCCCTCACTCCCCTTCTAGCCTTTCCCCCAAAGTCCCCAAGTTCATTGTATCACTCTTTTACCCTTGAGTCCTCATAGTTTAGCCCCCAGTTATAAGTGAGAACATACAATATTTGGTTTTCCATCCCTGAGTTACTTCACTTAGGATAATGACCTCCAGCTCCATCCAAGTTGCTACAAAATACATTATTTCATTCTTTCATATGGCTGAGTTGTAATCTATAGTGTGTCTATACCATACTTTCTTTATCCATTCATTGGTCGACAGGCGCTTAGAGTAACCAAATTTCAGCGTACAACTCAACGATTGCTTACAAAATGAACCCAGTTCTGTCAACATCACCCAGATCGAGAAAGAGAATATTAAAACCTATGGTAGAGGCGTAAGTGAAGAGCTTGGAGGAATCGTTGTAAGCAAAGAGTTTGGCGAAGTTGTATTTGAGGGCCGGAGTGAAATTCTCGTCCACCCACACCGACCAGATGTCGAAGGAACACACGTGGAAAACAGGGACTCGTCTCCTTTCCATATACTGTACTCACAGTTTGCTTGTTTCCATGTACAGTCTGTGACATCAGGTTCAGGGCAGTTGCGCCAGCAGAGAAGGCAGGGCAGAATCTAGAGGCGAAGCGGGGACAAGATGCCTTTGTTGGCATTTGCTTCCCACCTCCTGTTAACATACCCCATCCTAGAAAGATAAGACCACCAGTGGTCTGGGTACTGAGCGATGCTACCTCGGACAGTGACGGGGCAGGGAACAGGAAGGCCTGGGATACGAAGAAGGCAGGGGAGAGCAGGGGCCTGTTAGAGGGCAGAGATAGCAAAAAGGATCTGGGAACAGGGACAGGCAGCAAGAACCAGTGCCCAGGCATCACAAAAACCAAACCCACATGCTGAGGAGTCCACTCACTTGACAGTCACATCCTGCGTTGTACACTGACTGGAAACCTAATTGCTGATGTGGCGTAAGCCGATACCAAAAATAAAACAGATGGCATCTTGTGAAGTACACCTTCCCCCTACTCAGGTAACCTGTGGCAAGCAGAGGGCATGGCCTAAGAGTCAGTGCAGCAGGGAGGGTTGACCCTTGGGAATGACATGCTATGACTTATAGGTAGTCCGCCCCAGAAAGTAAGGAAGCCCTAAGGCGGATACAGTCAGCCATGATTGGCTGGTCCCGGGTTTTCCTGGGAAGAATCTGTCAGACCCTAGAGAATGAGCTTTTGCTTGGTCTTTGGTGGTGCTGGAGTTGGGGAGAAAGATGGTGCTTTCAGGGGGAGGTACGAGGTGGAGGGGCTGTGCATAAATAGGAGTGCTCACCTGCAATGAGTAATTGTGATTGGTGAGAATTGACCACTGTGTAACCACAGTCCTCCACTCTGCGGGGTGTGTAGATATAACGGATTTCAGGGGTCCCCGTGGGAGCCTTCAGTATCTGTGATGGGGAGGGGGAAGGGGAGGGGGTTAGGATCATATATTTTTACAGAAGTTCTTGGACTCCAGAAACCAACTCCCTCAGCAAGAGCAGATTGGAGAGACTTGTTTATTTCTGGGGAAGGGGCTGAGAAGAAAGGGGTTATTAGATTTACCTTAGTGACATTGACTTTGAAATTTCGTCTAGTTCTGGTGATTTGTCCTGGTCCCAGTATATCAACAACCATGACTTGAAGGAAGAAGAAACGGGTCAGGGGACATAGGGGTTTAGTGACTTAAGATTCCCTCATCCTAAAACATCCCCCAGCTCCGCAGTTCTATAACCCAGTGGTGAGACCCTCTCCTTGGTAGACTTCCCTGGTGTTTCCCTAGACTCACCGACATCCGTCTCGCAGTAAACAGTCTGGGGATGCAGTAATTTACAAAGACAAGCATTACAAGGTGGCAATAGAGTCAGGAGCAAAGGAAAGGACAGCAGGAATGAAGGATCCATGGTGCATGCTAGAGGGACAAAGGGCACAAATTGAGGCATGAACATTTTCTATCCCGGCTTCCCCTCCCCCTTCAGTTCTAGACCAGAGCTGGGCTGGATTTGAGGACCTTCCCCTTTCTTAATGTCTGGGGACTTGGGAGGGATGGAGTGGTCTAGCTCCCCTGATCTTGTGCCCCACATTTGAAATGACTCACCACTGCCAGTCTCAGCCAAGGCATACCACAGCTTTTGCAGAACACCCAACCCCGCAGAGAATATATGTCGTTTGCATGCCCTTTTCAACCCTGGGGCATGTCCTTTAGGGAGGTACGTTGTGATTACCAGGTGTACTGGTTACTTGGAATGTTCATCTCTCATCTGCATTTTCTTTTCATCCTTCAAGCGTATCAACCAGGCAGGTACAATCTCATTACTGGGTGCACTTGCCACTTGGAATCCTCATTCTGTCTATAGTTACACAAAAGGCACCAACTCCACTCATTCACGGATGTTATGAGCTGAACTGTGTCTTTCCTTCACCTCCCATAACAATACATGTGTTGAAGTCCTAACCTCCAATATACCTCGTAATGCTACTGTATTCAAGATTGGATCATCAAAGAGGTAACTGAGGAGAAATTAGGTCATTATGGTGGGTCCAAATCCAATATGACTGGGTCTTTTGTTAGAAGAGGAGCTTTAGGACACAGACACACAGCATAAAGACCATGTGAAGACAAAGGAGGAAGATAGCTACGTATAGGCCAAGGAGGGAGTCCCTTAGAAGAAACCAACACTGCTGACATCTTGATCTCAGACCTCTGGCCTTCAGAACTTTGAGAAAATAAATTTCTGCCATACAAGCCACTCAATCTGTGGTACTTTGTTACGATATCTCTAAAAAACTAACAAACTCCTTTGTTTCATTGAATATATATATACACACATATACATGTATATATGTGTGTGTGTATGTGTGTGTGTGTGTATATATATATATATATATAATGTAGGGCCTTTAAACAACTTAAACTTGCATTAGGAATTTGAGAAAAATAAATCACCTCCAACACCAAATGTTTAAAACCAGATTTATTCAGCCACCCAAATTTTCTTCCCTCTCCATACCTCTGTTTTCTATTTCACTCCTATAGACTTTCATTTATTATGTTACAACTTATCCTCCATTGCTCTTTTAATTTTAAACATCTATAAACATAGTCATAAACACACGCTTCTCCTTTTTTTGTTGTTGTTTTTTTAGATGAGGCTCGCTTTGTCACCCAGGCTAGAGTGCAATGGCGCAATCTCGGCTCACTGCAACCTCCACCACCTGGGTTGAAGCCATTCTCCTGCCTCAGCCTCCCCAGTAGCTGAGACTACAGGTGCCCGCCACCATGCCTGGCTAATTTTCATATTTTTAGTAGAGACGGGGTTTCACCATATTGGTCAGCCTGGTCTCAAACTCCTGATCTTGTGATCTGCCTGCCTTGGACTCCCAAAGGGCTGGGATTACAGGCACGAGCCACTGCACCCGGCCGCATGTCCTTTTTTAGGTAAAATTGTAGCACACTCTATGTAGCTTTTGTGACCACATGTTTTTAATTTTATAATATATCCTGAGATGGTACCATAGTAGAATATAAATTCTTCATTCTTTATACAGTTGTATAATACTCCGTGTTGAAGTGCCTTAGATTAGCCAATCAATTCCTAATTATTGGTCCTTTGAATAATTTTCTGCTGTTTGCTCTTACAATAATACCACAATGAATAGGTTTGCGAGTAGAGTTGTCCCTTGGTATATATTGGGGTTTGGTTCCAGGACTGCCCACTATACCAAAATCTGCATGTCCTCAAGTCCTGCAGTCAGCCCTTCAGAACTTGCCTTTACAAAAAGTCAGCCCTCTGTATAGGCGGGTTTCACATCTTGTAAATACCATGTTTTGATCTGTGTTCAGCTGAAAAGATCAGCATATAAGTGGAAGTATACAGTTCAGACTCATATTGTCCAAGGGTCAACTGTATACCTTTTCTTATATTTGAAAATAAGTCTTTAAAAGTGATTCCTAGAAATAGGGTTGAGTTCAGGGCCAATAGCAATTCTTTTCTGTGACTTGTTCATATCTTATACGCCTCTTTCTACAAGGTTGATTGACTTTTCCTCTGATTTTAGAGACTATAAGTTAAAAATGCTGACTCTTCATGGCATGACTGTAAACAGTTTTCTCAGTTTGTCATATAACATCTACTTTTCTTGAGTTAAAAAATATATATATATTATACATATATACATATATGTGTGTGTGTATATATATTTAATAGGATCTACTTAAGAATGTTTTGACTTACTGGCACTGGAATTTGACTCATAGTACAGAGTCCTCCTACTAACAAGGATTAGAGGATTTTACCCATGATTTTTTCCCTATTTATGCAATTTCTTTTTTAAAATTTAGATCTTTAACCCATTTGGAGTTTATGTTGGTGTTATTGTGAGGCATATGCCCAATTTTATCTCTTTCCTAAGGAATGTACAATTAACCAAATACCACTAGTACAAAGATATCCTTTACACAGTTAATTAAGCTGTCCTCCTTATTATATATTACATTTCCACATGCATTTGAATCTATATCATATTTTATTCTATTCAATTTGTCTATGTGTCCATTCCTGCACCAATATCACACTAGAGACTTCTAAAAATATTTTATTATGTTCTAGATATTTTGATATTGTTCTAGAGAAGACTCTCTTTTTCCCCTCTTCCATCAGCTAGATGTTGCTGGCATGCATTGGCCCATGACCCCTTCCATTTTTGGTCTAGCCACCAATGTCTAGTCAAGTCTTTCTCACATCACGTCATAGGACATGGACTCTTCTGCCTTCCTCCACATTTAAAAGATCTTTATGATTATGTTGGGTCAACCAAGATAATCCAGAACAATCTTTTTTTTTTCTTCTTTATTTTTTGAGACAGAGTTTTGCTCTTGTTGTTCAGGCTGGAGTACAGTGGCACAGTCTCAGCTCGCTGCAACCTCCACCTCCCAGGCTCAAGCGATTCTACTGCCTCAGCCTCCCAAGTAGCTGGGATTACAGGCACCTATCACCACTCCCTGCTAATTTTTTGTATCTTTAGTACAGACAGGTTTCACCTTGTTCAGGCTGGTATCAAACTCCTGACCTCAGGTGATATGCCTGCCTCAGCCTCCCAGAGTGCTGGGATTACAGGTGTGAGCCACCGTGCCCGGCCCATAATAGCCTCTTTAAATTTGCTGATTAGTAAGCTTAATTCCACTTGTAACATTAACTTCCCTTTGTCTTTTAACATAACATATTCACAGGTTCCAAGGAAAAGGTCATCTCTGGAGGCCTTATTCTGACCACCATGGGGTGCAATTGCATTCAATGTATTAATTTACTTAAAAAATATTGAGATATATACTCCTATTCCAGGACTTAGAAAATCAGAGCTCCACTAGACATACTCCATCCCTTTTACCCTTTGTGAGGTTCATTACAATCCTATCTCCAGGCAAATGGAGCCACATTGCTGTGAATTGCACAGTTTATGTAGAAAGTGAAAGGGCAGGATGTTTAATCTCAGCTTTGGAAAGACCATTTGCCAATGAAATTCAAAAAGCAAAGAAAACCAAGTGCACAAGTTCAGAAGACTCCGTGGCCAGACTTATACACTAGTGCTCCCTGCAGTCCAAGCCTGAAAACTGCTAACGATGGTATTTTGGCCAGAGATTGTCCACTGGCTTGGTTCCCCTTTCTTGTCCTGCTTCAGTTCTCTTGCTGGTTTTATCTGGAACACGTCCTTCATAAATAACGAGGGCCTTGGTCTTCATTTCAGAGCTTAAATCTGCAGAACCTCAGATAGGCTACATCTTTCCACTTATTCAAGTTTATATTTGTGTCTTTTGAGACTTTATAGTTTATGTGTTTTGGAACTTCTTATTGAAAAACAATGTTTTTACCTCTTTAAAAAGTGCACGTACAGCCTGGGTGCAGTGGCTTATGCCTGTAATCCCAGCACTTTGGGATGCCGAGGTGAGTGATCATGAGGTCAGGAGTTTGAGACCAGCCTGACCAACCAAAAATACAAAAATTAGCCAGGCATGGTGGTGCTTGCCTGTAATCCCAGCTACTCAGGAGGCTGAGGCAGGAGAATCGCTTGAACCTGGGAGGCAGAGGTTGCAGTGAGCTGAGATCATGCCACTGCACTCCAGCCTGGGTGACAGAGCAAGACTCCGTCTCAAATAAATAAATAAATAAAAATAAAGTGCATGCACATTTCATTTCTCAACAACTTTGAAGGGAAATTTTAAACAGCATGATATTTTAACCTGAATTTATGTATCCACTAAAAATGAGGATTTTTTTCTCCCTAGGGCCAAGAAATTTCTCAATGATTCAATAAGTTTATTTAATGCATTATTGACTTTTTTTTGTCCTTTGTGAGTGATTTACTTTTATTTTTATATATCTGGATCCCCATGATTCAATCAGGAATCTCACATTTTATTTGGTTATCACGTCTCTCTAGACTTCTTTACTAAAAAACAGTTCTTCAGCTTTTCATTTTATTTCATGACTTTCACACATTTGAAAAGTTCCATCTGGTTATTTTGTGCAATATTTCTTCAACTTCAGTTTGGTGGTATTTCCCATGATTACATTCAGTTTATGCAGTTTTCCAAGAATATCCGTAAAGCAAAATTGTATCTTAATGCTGGTCCTTTCTTGATACATTTGTGCCTAAGCCTTTTATCTGTTTACATATCTATTTGTTGACTGTAAATGGAGAATTCTTTTCCATTATATGTTCTATTTCTTTATATATGTCCAGAGTATTGATTTTCGTAGGTTAATTCTACAGCTTGCTATTTTACTAAATATAATGGTTGGTTGCAGTGATCTTGCAATCATTCTTTTGGGTTTTCCACATTTAAAATCATATTGTCTGTGTTAGTTCACGGTGTGAGGTACAGCTTCCCTCTTTCAGCCCCTTTTAGGTCTGGGACACTCTGGGTATGATGGCTGTTGACATCTTATAGCTGAGTCACCTTCAGGGAATTGCCCTCATTTTATGTGAATTGTGTAAGTTTCCACCTGCTGTCCGCATAAAGCTTGCATCTAATACTGATCCAGGTGGTAATACAAAAGGTAGAAAACAACACTGACATAGTTTGGATATTTGTTCTTCCAAATATTTTGTTGAAATGTAATCTCCAATGTTGGAAGTGGGACATGGTGGAAGGTGTTTGAGTCCTAGGTGTGGATTCCTTGTGGCTTGGTGCTATCCTCATGATAGTGAGTGAGTTCTCATGAGATTTGATTGTTTAAGAGTGGGTGGCACCTCCCCCCACTCTCTCTTGCTTCTGCTATTGCCATGTTGTCAGGTAATGTGCCTGCTATCACTTCACCTTCCCCCATGAGAAAAAGCTCCCAGAGGCCTCCCCAGAAGCCGTGCAGATACCGTCACTATGCATCCCGTATGGCCTACAGAACCGTGAGCCAATTAAACCTCTTTTCTTATAAATGATTCTGTCTCAGGTATTTCTTTCTAATTATGCAAGAACAGCCTAATACAAATGTCACTTATCCTTAAAGCCACAGATACACTATCATCAGCCCAGAGATTCACCATGGTTTTTTCTACAGACATCAAACTATAGACTTTCCATTACTGAGCCCACAGTACTCCCACTGCTGACTCTCTAGACCTCTGTTATTGGCCCCAGAGACCGTATCACTAGCTTTAGAGACCACATGTTAGCCAACTCACAGACTCATATCACTGCCACACATCACTGACATGCAAAACCCCATATCCTGAGCCTGGAGACCCCAGATCACAGACCCAGATTTCATACCTCTTCTAGATGACACATCTAGGGAACACAGTTGCTGACTCCAGAAAAACCTCATTTCTAATACCACAGTCCTCTGTCACTCGTCCCTCAGCCTCTGCTCATGGATCCACTGACTCCCACCACTGAAGCCACAGAGACTTATCACTGACCCTATAATAATTAATCATACACCTGATTATTAACCCCAAAGCCCAATAACTTACCCCATAGTCCCCCCATTATTCACTGCAAAGATTCCTCATTATTGACCATAGATACTGTCCAATTTCTGACTTAATGGGCCACGTGTCAGTCTCCACACAGACATCCTTATCTGAACACACAAATCTCCAGGACTGCACCTAAATTTTACGTCACTAATCTCTCAGACCTGCCACAAATCAGATCATCAAATAACCCATGACTGGCTCACAGAACATCTATCATTGATTCTACAGAGCTTCTCTCATTGAGTACAAAGAGATAATATGCAAATTCATACAAATATGTCCATGACACTTCCCTTAGAAAATATTAAATTTAAAATGAAAAGCAGACATGAATAAGTAAACAAATATTATCAGTGTAAGATATTTGTTTTCTAGAACACATACTGCATTAATCGCTATTTTCTCTGTTTTCTAGAAGACACATTGCATTAACTGCTGTTTATCTTGTCTCCTGTAGGTGAAAAGCCTTAGTATTTTTCACCAGGTTACGTAGGTACTGAAATGACAAACAAATTCCTCAGAGACAGATCAGGCAGAAATATGGCAAAAGCCAGTGTGAGTGAAGCTGGATAATGCTGGAAGGCTGGTGGAGTTAGAATTTAGAATTAAATGAAAGTGCTTATGCTAGATTGCGTATCAATGCATCTTTTTGTTAAGGATTGCAAATAGAAAATTTAAATGGACCATGCACAAAGCATTATTATTTTTTGGTTACACTTCAAGACAACTCAGTGAAGGATCCCTTCTTCCAGAAAAGATGGGGTGACAGGGATCAACTTTACCCTCCTCCAGTCTGAAACAGTGAAAAAATCAGATAGAGTATTTTTAGGTTATTGGACACAAGGCAACAAAGGACATTGATCTCTCTGAAATGGAAAATAAAACATGTAAAACTTATCAATGTTCTAGCTCTTTGCCTTGAGAGAGTATTCAGACCATTAAACATAGAGAGGAACTCGGGTATAACCTGCTGGACTCCATGAACCAGAGGACAGAGGTGAGAATCCAGAAAGACCAATGTAGCTAAAGTTTGTAGGACAGAGTAGCCAAAAGCAGAGACTTGCACAGACAACTTCACGGTTCTGTAAAGAGTATTCCCATGTATTCAACAGAGAACTGATCAATGTGTGTGTGTGTGAAAATGTAACTCATATTGAAGAGAAAATTCAATCGAAACCAATCCAGAACTGACACCGATGTTCAAATTGGCAGATAAGGACATTATATTACTGAACTGCATTTTATATGTCTTAAAAGACAAATAAATATATGGAAGCTATGAAAAATTTTGAATTAAACTTTTAATAATGAACATGACAGTGTCTGATGAAAGATTCATTGGATGAGATTAACAGGTTAGTCATTGTAGTAGAAAACATTGGGAAACTTAAAAACACCCTAATATAACCTATCCAACACAAAACAAGTATAATAGTCTAAAAATATACATACGGTCAATAAGCCTGTGAAAGAAAGTAACAGAAAATATATGTATAATTGGAGTGCCCTGTGTGCAGCAGAACAAACTATGTAAATAAGTAATGGTAAAACATTTGATGGAAACTAGAAACTCACAGATATAAGCTCAACAAACCTCCAAAACAAGAAAGATGAATAAAATGACACAAAGACACATTATAATTAAAGTATTCAAAATAGGTAATAAAAACAAAGTTTTAAAAGCGTCTAGAGCTGAAAGCCATATTATGTACAGAGAAACAAAGATAAGGGTAAGAGCAGATTTCTCAACAATAATAATGAAAGAAAGAAGACAATGGAGAAACATTGTTAAAATACTGAAAGAAAAAACAGGTCAACCTATAATTCTATATCAAGTGAAAATACATGTAAACACATATGAAATAAAGGACATCTGCAAAATGCCTTCACCTTATTTCATATGTAATAGTAACACAAAAAACAAAAAACGTTTCCCATTACAATTGGGAAAATGACTAAAATCCTCATTTTTGTCACTTCTATTTAACCCCGAAGTACAAGTGCTAGCCAGTGCCATTAGGCAAAAGTGTAAAAGCATTCAGTTTGGAAAGGAAGATGTTAAACGCTTTATTCACAGCTGATATAATTCTGTATGCAGAAAATCTTAAAACATCTGCAAAGGCAATCGTAACTGTGAAAGACAAAACAACACTACTGTCACCACCAACAAAACAAAACCAAACCCCAAAAAACTACTAGAGGTAAAAAACAATAAATTCAGCAAGGCTATAGAATATGGGACAAATACATAAACAACAATTTTATTTATTTTTATATAACAGCAATGAAGAATTTGAAAATGAAATATAGAAATAAAATAGCCATAAAATAAAAAGGTGTATAGGAATGTATGTTATAAAGTTAAAAAAAATGAGAGGAGAGACTTAATAAATAAAAAGAGATATAAGAGAATACTACATGGATGTACCTTGTTAGGATCTTGATTCATACAAATGATGTATAAAAGATATTTTGAGAAATTTGAATATGTATTGGGTATTACTTGATCTTAAGAAATGCTTGTTAATTTTAAAAGGTATGGTAATGGCACAGTGGTTATGTTGGAAAAATAAAGCCCTTGGCAGTTAAAAAAAAAAAAAAAAAGAAGTGAAAGACTTGTACTGTGAAAACTATAAACATGGCTAAGAAGAATAAAAGAATATAAAATTTAACCGAAAGACATTTTATGTGTTTGGATTGGAAGATTAAATGTCACACCATGTAAATACATGAAGGAAACACCATGCATATTACTAAGTGAAATAAACCAATCTTAAAAGGCTCTATACCGTACAATTAAACTATATGACACTCAATGACACTCAGGAAAAGGCAAAATTAAGGAAACAGGTAAAGATCAGTAGTTACCTGGAGTTAGTGGAGAGGGAGGGGTAAATGGATGCAGCACAGAAAGTGTTTTTTTTTTTTTTTTTTTTTTTTTGTTTTGTTTTAGGGCAGTAAAACTCCTCTGTGCGTTGCTATAATGGTGGGTCCACGTTATACATTTATCAATATAGTGCCTAACACCAAGAGGGAACCTTGATGTAAACTACAGCCTTCGAGCGCTAATGATGTGTCAATGAAGGTTCATCAAGTTCATCAACTGTAAAAAAATGTACCACTCTGGTAGAGAGTGTTGATAATGAAGGGGGAGGCCATTTATGTGTGGGGGTCAGAGGTACCCGGGAAATAGCTATAGCTTCTGCTCAAATTTGCTATGAAGGTAAAGCTTCTTTTAAAAATAGTGTCTACTTAAAAAAAAAACCCCACAAAACAGCACCCCTTACAACTCAAGAATAAGAAGAAAAACAGCCTTATTAAAAGTGGGTAAAATTTTGAATGGACGTTTTACTAAAGAATGTATGGAAGTGGCTAACATACCCACGTAAAGGTGTTCAGTGTCATTAACAATTAGGGAAAGTCACAACGAGAAACCACTTTACACTCACCAAAGTGGCTATAATAAAATGAAAAGGAAACTCCAAAGGTTGATAATGGTCTGGGGATTCAGGAACCCTTGTATTTTGCTGGTGGGAATGTAAATCACACAGCCACTTTGGAAGAAAGAGTGGTGGCTTCTTAAAGTGTTAAATGTGGATTTACCATATGACTTTGCAATTCCACTCCTAGATATCTATCCGAGATAAAAGAAAGCCTGTGTCCTCCAAAAGATGTGCATGTGAATATTCATAACAGCATTGGTCATCATAGCCAAAATCTGTAAACATTCCAAATGTTCATCAGTTGGTGAATTATATTAGTAGGCGGCCATAAAAAATCACCACACACTTTGTGGCTTAGAACAATAGAAATAGATTCCCTCACAGTTCTGGAGGCCAGAAGTCTGAAACCAAGATGTCCACAGGGCTGCACTCCCTCTGTGGAAGAATCAGGTCTTTGCTTTTTCCCACTGCTGTTGGCTGCCAACATTCTGACATTCCTTGACTTGTAGTCACATCACTGTACTCTCTACCTCTGTCACCTTCTGCTCTTTGTTTCTGGCTTTTACCACTCAACCTCGTTCCTGAGATTCTGCCATGTTCTGTGTGACTCAAATCTCCCTCTGACTCTCTTACAAGGAAACCTGTGATGCCATTTGGGGACCACATGGATGATTTGAGTATAATCCCTTAATTTTAGTATTTTTAATTATATCTGCAAAGATCTATCACGCAAAAAAGATAATATTTACAAGTATTAGGACCTGACACCTTCAGGCAGCCATTATGTAGCCTACTACATGAACTGATAGATAAAAGGGGTATATTTTACAATGATACTTTATTTTCTCCTTCTTTCCTTCCTTCCTTCCTTCCTTCCTTCCTTCCTTCCTTCCTTCCTTCCTTCCTTCCTTCCTTCCTTCCTTCTCTTCCTTTCTTCTTTCTTATGGAATCTGGGTCCGTCACCCAGGCTGGAGTGCAGTGGCACGATCTCGGCTCAGTGCAACCTCTGCCTCCCAGGTTCAAGCAATTCTCCCTGCCTCAGCCTCCTGAGTAGCTGGGATTATAGGTACCTGCCACCATGCCTGGCTAATTTTTGTATTTTTAGTGAGAAATGGAGTTTGCCACGTTGGCCAGTCTGGTCTCAAACTCTTGACTGTAAGAATTAAAGAAAGAGGAAAGAAACATGAAAAGTGGCTCAACAAAATAAACCTGTCTTTGACTATTGAGCCGCTTTTCATGTTGCTTTCCTCTTTAACTCTTACACTGACCTCAGGTAATCTGCCCACCTCGGCCTCCCAAAGTGCTGAGATTACAGATGTGAGCTACCTACATGCCCAGCCTAAAATGGTATTTTCTTTCACAATTAACTGGAAGACATACATCCTCCAACATTGATGAACCTTAGAAACATTAAGCTAAGTGAAGGAAGCCAGGCTGAAAACACTACATATTATATGATTCTACTGATGTGAAATGTCTAGAATAATTTATTATAAAGAAACACAACAGATTTTTTTGCCTAGGGCTGGGTAGTTGTAAATGGACATGGAGGCAATTTCTGTGGTGGTGGAAATATTCTAAATGTAGATGTGGTGGTAGCTGTACACTGTACAAATTTACTAAAATTATTGAATTTTATATTAATTGTACCTCAATACAGTAAATTATACCTCAATACAGATGTTTAAAAATAGTACTGTATGATTCCATTTATATAAGATTCCAGGAAATGCAAACTAACCCATAGTGGCAATGGTCTTCTGGAGATGGGGACAGAAAAGGGGAGGTGAGGACTATTAAAGAGCATGAGGCAACTTTTGGGGTACAGGACATGTTTTTTGTCTTAATTATGTGATGGTTTCATAGGCATATACATTTGCAAGAACCTAAAATTTTACACTTTGACGATGCCTCATTAAAACTATTAAAAGCACCCTTCTCAACTATGGGCTGCCTCATTTATACATTCTCTATAGAATGGTTTCTGCCTCATAGAGGCCACTCACATTTCACATTGGCCATCATGTCTAGTGAGCAGTCGTTGACTAAGGGTGCTTTCTCTCTCTTTTTTAAAAAAAATTTAATTTATTATTATTATTATTATTTTTGAGACAGAGTCTCACACTGTTGCCCAGGCTGGAGTGGAGTGGTGCAATCTTGGCTTACTACAACCTCCACCTCCTGGGTTCAAGCGATTCTCCTGCCTTAGCCTCCTGAGTAGCTGGGACTGCAGGCACATGCCACTGCTCCTGGCTAACTTTTGTATTTTTAGTAGAGACGGGGTTTCACCATGTTGGCCAAGTTGGTCTTGAACTCCTGACCTCAAGTGATCTGCCCACTTTGGACCTCCCAAAGTGTTGGGATTACAGGCATGAGCCACGGTGCCCAGCAGAATGCTTTCTCTTTTGAGGTCTGTATTTGTGAAATCAACTAATCTTACACATGTAGATTTGTTTCTGCACATTTTGTCCCATAATCTACACATCTATTTTGAGATAAATACTACACTTTGTTACCGTCAATTTACAAAATAATTGAAATTTGATAATGTAATTCTTTCAAATTTGTTCCTTGTCAAAGCAATCTTGGTTGTTCCCATTGCATGTAAATCCCGTTGCATATGCATTTTATTATTTTTGAGACAGAGTCTTACTCTGTTGCCCAGAGCTGGAGTGCAGTGGTGTGATCTCAGCTCACTGCAACCTCTGCCTCCCGGGCTCAAGCAATTCTCCTGCCTCAGTCTCTCAAATAGCTGGGACTACAGGCATGCACCACGTATCCAGCCTACATATACAATTTTTTTTTCTTTTTTCTTTTTTTTTTTTTTAACGGAGTTTTGCTCTTGTTGCCCAGGCTAGAGTGCAATGGTGCAATCTCGGCTCAACACAACCTCCATCTCCTGGGTTCTAGTGATTCTCCTGCCTCAGCCTCCCGAGTAGCTGGGATTATAGGCATGCGCCACCACACCCAGCTAATTTTGTATTTTTAGTAGAGACAGGGTTTTTCACGTTGGTCTGGCTGGTCTCGAACTCCCGACCTCAGGTGATCCGCCCTCCTTGGCCTCCCAAAGTGTTGGGATTACAGGCGTGAACCACTGCACCTGGCCTGCATATACATTTTAGATACTGCTTGTCACTATCTGCGATACTCTGAGCCGGGTCCTGACTAGCAAAAGGCTGGTGAGACAAGGTCCTGTGTTGAGAGGTCAGTCTGTTGCCTACAGGCCTAGGTTGTCAGCAGGTTACCCTGCCCAGCCATCTGGTTATGGAGAACCTGCTGAGGGGTTTCAAGATCACTAATAACATAATCAAGAGGCACACACAGAATACTGTTTCAGAATTTCTCTTCATGAAATGAGGAGGATGAGCAAATGTAGTTCACATATCACAGATGTGATAGGGAAGGAAGCAACCATGTACAACCCATGGAGTGTATGGGAAATTGGGCAGGAGACATTCACCTGCCTCAGTGCTTATATTATAGACATGGGTCTCATCAACATTTCAGGTTCAAACAAGCACACGTATAATTGGTATGAGCTGGAAGGCTAGGAACTACGGGCAAATCAGTGATGAGAAAAGTCTTCTACCTCTCAGTGTTCTAGATCTCATGTGCTCCAAAGTGCAGGAGATGAAAGCTGTCAGGTCCATGACTCAGGGTGACTGACAGCAGGCTAGTATCCACAAAAATGCAGTAGGGAGGAGGATGGCCAGGTTGTTATTAAAATAATTTTTTAATAGTAAGTTAATTGAGTAATATAAAATTATTTTGATAATAAAATATTTTTTCTTTAAATTATGTATAGGCACACAATTTAATCAGAAGAATTTAAGCATGATTTAATTAGAGGAATTTAAGTGAAAGTGAGCATGCTGGCTGGGCACGGTGGCTCACGCCTGTAATTCCAGCACTTTGGGAGGCCAAGGTGGGCGGATCACAAGGTCAGGAGATCAAGACCATCCTGGCTAATATAGTGAAATCCTGTCTCTACTAAAAATACAAAAAAATTAGCCAGGCATGGTGGTGGGTGCCTGTAGTCACAGCTACTCGAGAGGCTGAGGCAGGAGAATGGCATGAACCCAGGAGGCGGAGCTTGCAGTGATCGTGTATTGGCCCCCTGTCCCCCAAGAGGGGGCACAGGGGGGGACCCCCTCCCAAAAAAAAAAAAAAAAAAAAAAAAAAGAAAGTGAGCACACTTTACATGACTAGAAAAATATTTAAACAAATAAACTTTGTGTTTTTTCTCATAATGCAATAGTCATAACACCCAAACAGTGTTTAGAGATCTGTTTTTTGGCAGGTATTTTAAAGTGGAATTTTCATGAAAGGAACAAGCAATTAAGGTGGTTCTCAGCTTTCCATAATTGATAAACTTCTATTTAATTTACTACTACTACCATTACAACAAATATTATCACTATTATTATCTCAGGATATTAAAAGATTAATTTTTGGCAAGTTTTAATTTTTTATTATTTCAAAAGGGATAATCAGTTAGCTGTCTTATTTTTTGACTTTATTGCATAAAATACTCAATATTTTCTCTTAGTCTGGCTTGCTTTTTTTCTGACAGCATCCTTTGAAGAGCAGAAGTATTTTCTTTTAATTAAACAAAAGTTAAAAGAAAAATATGTCATGCTTTTTTTGGCCTATCTTTGCTTACGCCAAGGTTGCAAAATTTTCTACTCTGTTTTCTCTAGAAGTTACACATCCTAAATTTTTACTTTTGGCCTGTGATCTATTTCAAGTTAATTCTTTTGTGGTTGGTCTGAGGACAGAATCAAAGCTAATTATTATTTCCCAGATGATATAAATTGTTGTGGCATCATTTGTTGAAAGAACCAATCCCTCCACTGTATCTAGCTACTTTGTTGAAAATCAACCGAGCTTACATTTGTAAATTTGTTTCTGGACATTTTGTTTTATAACCTATACATCTAAATTCAGGCTAATACTGTACCTTGTTACTGTAGCTTTATACAATAATTGAAATTTGATAATATAATTCTTTCAAATTTATTCTTTTTCAGAGCAATCTTGTTATTTCCATTCCATGTAAATCGCACTGCATATATATTTTAAATACTGCTTGTCGATATCTATAAAAATGCCTGATAAGATTTTGATTGGAATAGATTTGACTCTGGAGATGATTTTAAGGGAAAGTGACACAAATATTGAGTCTTCAAATCCTTGAACACTTTACACCATTTCATTACATCATTTTATATTTCTCTCTGGCAAATGTTTAGCATCTTCATTGTTATGAATCTTGCACACATTTTGTTTAATTTGTTCTTAACTATTTATTTTTATGCTACTGTAACAGACATTGATTTTTAATTTCAATTTGTAAGTGTTCCTGTCATGTAGAAATACACATACATTTTGTACATTGTTCTTGTCTCATAACCTGACTAAATGCACTTATCAGTTACTATAGGTTGTCTTTAAATTTCTCAAGAATTTTTACACCTATGATAATGTCATCTGTGAATAAAGCCAGTTTTCCTTCTTCCTTTTCAATCACTGACTTTTGTTCCTTTGAATTGCTCTGTAGACTGACTATAGAACCTTTGTTACAATGATGAATAGAATGAATAAAGGCAGAAAAAAATAGTTATCTTGTTACTGATCTAAAGAGGAAATCATTCAGCCTTTATGACTAGTATGATGCTAACTGTAAGGTGTTGTACATTTTTTAAATAGGTTAACAATGTACTTTGCTATTGCTACACTTCTGAGAAATATTAAGAATGGATGCTGAATTTTGTCAGACGTTTTTCCTGCATCTGGTTATATAATCAAATAGATGTTAGTCTGATTTGGTTAATGAGGTGAAGTACCTTGTTTGATTGATTTTCCTAAAGGTAAACCAACTTTGCTTTGGGACCTAAATCCCAATGTTACTATTGCTGGATTTAGTTTGCTAATATTTTCTTTTGGGATTTGCACATATGCTCTTGAGTAATATTGATGTTAGAGGGTATTTTATGTATTTTCTCTGATTTTAGTATCAAGATAATTTTTTACTGAAAAAATATTTGAGAAAAGTTTATTTCTCTTCTTCTTCTTCCCCTTTTTTTTTTTTTTTTTTTGATGAAGTCTCATTCTGTTTCCAGGCTGGAATGCAGTTGCACGATCAGCAATTCTCCTGCCTCAGCCTCCCGAGTAGCTGGGACTACAGGCCAGTGCCACCATGCCCAGCTAATTTTTGTATTTTAGTAGAGACAGGGTTTCACCATGTTGGCCAGGATGGTCTTGATCTCTTGACCTCGTGATCTGCCCGTCTCGGCCTCCCAAAGTGCTGGGATTACAGGTGTGAGCCACGGCGCCCAGCCTATTTCTTTTCTATTTTTTTAGAAAAGTTTGTGAGTGTATTATTTCTTTCATAAGCATTCATTTGAATTCAGTTAAACAAACTCTATTTAAATTGTAAAACCAATTCAATATGCAAAGTCTGTTTATTTAATTATTTCCATGCTATTGAAATTTTGTATTTATTCTTGAGTGTATTTTGGTAAGTTTTTTGTTTGTTTGTTTGGATAGAGTCTTGCTCTGTCACCTATGCTGGAGTGCAGTGGTGTGATCTTGGCTCACTGCAACCTCCACCTCCCAGGTTCAAGTGATTCTCCTGCCTTAGCCTCCTGAGTAGCTAGGACTACAGGCACTCACCACCATGCCCAGGTAATTTTTAAAAAATATTTTTAGTACAGTCAGGGTTTCACGATGTTGGCCAGGCTGCTCTCGAACTTCTGAACTCAACTGATCCACCTGCCTCGGCCTCCCAAAGTGCTGGGTTCACAGGCATGAGCCATTGCATCTGGCCCTCTTTTGGTAATTTTTATCTTTCAAGGTAAATTTACCCAATTCATCTAAGCTTTCAAATTAATTAGCATAAACATTTTTTAAATTTTTTATTCTACTTTTATGTATGTAAAATCTGTAGTGACAGTCTTTTATTATTGTAGATAACGGTCATCTGCACCTTTTCTAATATCTCCTTGATTAGCATACCTTGTGGGTTGCCCTTTTCAAAAGATAACCTTTTGGTTTAACTGAAATTCTCTAGTTTTCTCTCTTTTGATTTATACTCATATTTTTTTTCTTCTCTTAAGTTTCATTGTAATATATTCTTCATTTCCAGCATCTTAATGTGACAATCTTAGGGTTGCTGATATGAGATCTTTTTATTTTTTCTAGTTGAAGCATTTAAAGCTATAAATTATACTCAACACTCTTTTAAGTCCTATTCCACAAATTGAGAAATGTTTTGGTTTTTTATTCAGCACAAAATATATTCTAATTCCCTCTGTGATTTCTTCTTTGTTTTCTGTGGGTTATGCAGAAGTGTGCTGTTTAATTTGTAAATTTCCAAACATTTTCAAATAATTTCAGTTATAGGTTTAATTCTCTGTGATTAGAGAACACAGTCTGTATTATTTGAATCCTTTTATATATTTGAGATTTATGTCATAAAATATCATCCTTATTGGAGAATGTTCCATTTGCAAAGGAAAATAATTGTTATCCTGCTGTTGATCATGTTGATTAACAGTGTTGTTTACGTCTTCTAAATACCAAGTAATTTTCTGTTTATTTTTAGAAGTTACTGAAGGGAGAAGCTGAAATATCTGAGATATCTAATATATTTAAAGGTATATTTCAGCAAACTCAGGTTAGTAGCTTGAGATTGGCAATGAGATGATGAAAGTATTTACACCATCGAAATTGGCAAATGGTAAAATCGAAGGCTGTCCACTCCCATGCTTGGGAGTGCTGATTGTTAACTAGCATGGCATTGGACAATTCCTACAGAAAAGAAAGAGGAAACCCCACTTCCAATTGCCCCAAGTCACCATGCTCCTCCTTACTTGGTAACTCTCAGTGTACGTGTAAGACCGCGCAGATGGTGATCCGGCCTGGGCGGCAGGCGAGAGGGGAGTGGAATGAGCCGACATTTATTGAGCATTTATTATGTTGCCCCCCAGTGATACTAACAACAGTAGGGGAAGGCTTGGCTTCTTGTTTCTCCAACACATTAGCTTCTTTCAGTTCTCATTATGGTAGTGTAGTGTAGTATTACATAAAAATAAAAGTATTTTATGTAATACTTCTTTTTTTTTTTTTCTGAGACGGAGTCTTGCTCTGTCGCCCCGGCTGGAGTGCAACGGTGCAATGTTGGCTCTCCGCAACCTCCGACTCCCGGGTTCAAGCGACTCCTTTGCCTTAGCCTCCCGAGCAGCTGGGACCACAGGCACACGCCACCACGTCCGCTTAATTTTTGTATTTTTAGTAGAGGTGGGGTTTCACCATATTGGCCAGGCTGGTCTCGAACTCCTGACCTTGAGGTCTGCCTGCCTCAGCCTCCCAAAGTGCTGGGATTACAGGTGTGAGCCACAGCGCCTGGCCTTTATGTAATACCTCTAAGTCGCCTAGTAATCCTTGGTTTCTGATTGCCTCATATGCGTGCATTATGCAGCAAGAATTATCTAACTCTGGTCTACTTGTGCTTGTTCCCGTCTGCCATGTATTTTGGAACAAAGACAGATGGGAACATTGTGTTGACACTGGTTGGGCAATACATACCAACTTATCACTGCAGCATCTAATGTCTCATCTACTAGTTTGAATGTCAAGAATTAGCCTTAGTTGCACCACAAAATTGCTTTATGATAACTCTTTCTCATTCAGTTCTTTTCTAAGAAATTAGGAGGGCTTTTTTTTTTTTTTTTTTTTTTTGCTCAGAGAAGGGAAACATCCCTTTATAACTATTGAATATAAAACAAAGTTAAACACATGTTTACATTCAGTAAAGCTGGTTTTGAACACCTAAGCTCAACTTTGAGTTGAGAAACTCAGATTTGACCATTTTGCTATGTTTCACCCAAGGAAGAGTAATTAAGGTAAAATTACAGCAGAATTACTGATTAATTGTGTAAATACACTAAAAGGTGAAGAGTGTTAGGATGCTTAGGTTGAGTGATAGGGTAAGTTTTGTTTAATGACTAAAACAAAAACATGAGGGAGATATGAGGAAAGAAGCTTTGAATTTATTTTTAGTTTGCATTTTTACATTAAACATGTTTTTTTCATTTTCATTTTCTTCATTGACCACAAGAATAGTGTCCATACATCAGTAAATAATTCAAGGGTTACTTTTTTTTTTTTTTTTTTTT
>NW_016804493.1:2826963-2830370 GCF_001698545.2 Rhinopithecus bieti
AGAGAGTATTTTGTCAGTCAAAAGATAATAGGGACCATGATCATAACAAGCAAGAACAGGTGAAAAAAGTATTAAGAAAAATTAACATACAAAATTTAGAAATAAAGCAAAAGATGAGATCCTGCATTTTCAAAGTCAAATGAGTTCATTGTTAAGAGGTCTTATCCAAGGATTATTTATTTAAGACAATGCACCTATGTTTAATTTTGTTCTTTATTGTTTGATGGGAACATTGATAATATAATTTTGTGTGTTAAGTTTTAGGTTTGTTTGATGGGAACTCTAAACGCCAAAGGTGACTGTTTTGTCTTCTTTAACATTAAACAGGTTTGTATCTATTAACAAATTAATTTTCACATTTCATTGAGTGACTATTTAAATTTCTGTTTCTTGAATTCTAAATTGAATGAGGTGTACAAAGGAATCTTTGTATGTCTTTATTTTATGTTTACATGAAAATCCTGGTTTTAACTTTTTGAAATCATCCGTTGACAAAAGTCACTACTTTGTGAAGTTCAACAAGAAATACTAAGTTCAACAAGACTATTTGGTAATAGAAAACTCATGTCCCCTCTGTTCATCTGAAAGCCTAATTTGCTATTGGCTCATAAACTGAACCAAAATTTTAAAGTTCCCAGTGAACTCTACCTCAAAGATAAGGCCCTAGAGATAAAATGGCCCATTATCTCATCAAGATCAAGCCTTAATGTCGAGTCAAAAGCTATTATTTTGTTCTAAAACATATTTTATACATATACAAAAATAAATTTGAGAGTATAATCACCATATCATAGAGCAAGAAGTTATACAATTCTAAGATACTTTCATTTTCCACTTTATACAATTGTCATTTAAATATTTGAAAATATATTTGGTTAATATCCAAAATATATAAAGAACACCATACAAGTCAATAACAAAAAAAGCAAATAACCTGATTTGAAAAATGGTCAAAGGTTCTGAACAGCCATCCCTCCAAAGAAAACATACAAATGGCCAGCAGGTCTATAGAAATGTGCTCATCAGGGAAATGCAAATCAAAACCACAATAGGGTATCACCTCATACCTGTTAGGATAGCTGTTAAAAAATAATAATAAATGTTGGTGAGAATGTAGAGAAAATAAAACACTTGTATACTCTTGGTGGGAATTTAAATTGGTCCAGCTATTATGAAAACCACTGCATATATTCCTCAAAACATTAAATATATAACTACCATATAATCCAGCAACCCCACTTCTAGGTATATATACAAGGGAATTGCAATCAGGATCTTGAAGAGATATCTGCATTCCCGTGTTCATTGTAGCACTATTCACAATACCCAAGAAAAAGAAACAACCAAAATATCCATTGATGGATGAGTGAATTAAAAAAACATGGTGCATACCTACAACGCAATATTATCTATTTTTAAAAAGGAATAAAATCCTGCTGTCGGTGACAACATGAATGGATCTGGAGGGCATTCTGCCCAGTGAACAACAAATACTGTATGATATCACTTACATGTGAAATTTAAAATAACCAAACCCTGAAGCAGAAAGTAGAATGGTGGTTGCTAGAAGTTGGGGTGAGGGGTAGTTGGAGAGGGAGTGGTTAACGCCTACAAGGTTTTATTTATACACAAAGTAAGTTCTGGTGAGTTACCATACACCATAAAATCTACAGCTAATGATATTGTATTGCATATTTAAAATTTGCTAAAAGAGTAGGTGTTATGTTGTGTTCTTACCACCAAAAATAATAATAATAAAGAAGACAGGAGGAAATTTTGGGAGGTGATGGATATGTTTGTGGCTTGTGGTGATAGTTTTACGGGTATATACTTATCAACAAAGTGATATATCACTTTGTATACTTTGTATATATCAAGTTGTATACTTAAAATGAACAGCTTTTATATGTTAAAACATATTTGAAAATGAGTATACATTAAATAACAAAACAATAACTATATCCCACATTAAACAATGTTGGTTTTCAATAATGTTTCAATAATGTTACTTATCTGTGACATTAATTCCTACTCTAACCCTTTGCCATCATCATGGATAATTCAGAATTGACTATCTCACTTAAATGTTGTCTTTCATTGGATACTTAAA
This sequence comes from Rhinopithecus bieti, assembly GCF_001698545.2. Lineage (NCBI taxonomy): Eukaryota > Metazoa > Chordata > Mammalia > Primates > Cercopithecidae > Rhinopithecus > Rhinopithecus bieti. The sequence goes on from NW_016804493.1 coordinate 2,829,074, forward strand.
GTATAGTAAGAATAATAATACCACTGCCACCAGCACCACCATCAATTCACTGAACGATTATTGTGTCACATATATGGAAAATGTCTGATAGATATATATTATCTTACGTATATATAATACATATATTATCTTATATATTATGTACATATATTACATATAGATACATTATCTTGTTTCGTCTCCAGAACACCCCTTTGAAATGGATATAGCTATCCCATTTTAGAGTGAAAGTACACAGATGCTTAGAAAGTTTACATTATTTAGCCAAGTCAAACTTGAATTCGCGTCTGGATTTCATGCCACCCTATCCCATGCCTTATCTACTGTTCCTCCCCACTTTAGCTCTCCCTTTCAGTGTTCCTATTAAAATGCAAAAATATGAGCAATCTCCCAGAATTTCAAGGCCACAATTATCTCAGTATTCTTTTGCATAAATCTCATCTGGCCACCAAAAACTTAGACGGTGTAAATTGCATCATGATGATGGGTGAGTACCTTTGCCTTCACAGGTCTCCAGATCTGTTTCCCCTTGGAAGTAATGAAGCCCATCAGTATCATCACTCTTCAAAGAATTAGAAAAGGGGAAGGAGCACAAAATCATTTCCAAGTTATCTGCTGCCAGCGAAATAAGATTTGAATGGGTTTTCTAATGTTTCAAACTACTTCCTTTCAGACAGCTAAGAAATTCATAAAACCAGCCATGAGAGTTATATTGCCTGCAAGTGTAAACAGTTTTGATAGAGGAGTAACTGCCTACTCAGAGAGTCTTTTGAGAAGAGACTGATAAGACTTTATACATCTCAGAGAGAGGGAAGAGGGTCTTTTTGATCATTCTCATGCAAATCCCCAATAGCTGACAGCAAGCTGCTGTATGTTGTCCCATATTTTCTTTCTAAAATGCATATGGAACACGTAGCTTAGAAGTAACGCTTTCCTTTTGAAGATTTTTTTTCTTAAATTTGAAACAATTATGGGTGTTAGACTTTTCCTCTTTAAATAGATTTTTTCTTTATAGCTTTCCCCCTGGAAAATTTCTTTAGCGTTAGGACAACAAACCAATGCAATTGACTTCTAGATTCGTTTATCAGAATGGGTCAAAGTCACTTCTTCCTTCACTCCATCTTGTATGTTATCAGAAAAAAGAAGCCCATAGCATCAGCACTGTCTGCCTTATTTCCCCGTCCTTGGATTTCAATAGAGACACACTTAACGGTCTCCTGAGTCAGCTGAAGGAGGTAGAAAGTTGTTGTTCAGAATCCTCTTTTAAAAAATATTTTAACATATATATAATATATAA
>NW_016804493.1:2830814-2856694 GCF_001698545.2 Rhinopithecus bieti
ATGTATATCTTTTTTTGATAGCTTTTAGGCTCCAGGTGGTTTTTGGTTACGTGGATGAATTATATAGTGATGAATTCTGAGATTTTAGTGCACTCATCATCCGAGCAGTGCTCGTTCTATCTACTATGTAGTTTTTTTATCCCACGCCCCTCTCCCACCTTCTTCCTTCTGAGTCTCCAAAGTCCATTAGATCACTCTGTATGCCTTTGCATCCTCACAACTTAGCTCCCACTTATAAGTGAGAACATATGGTATTTGGTTTTCCATTCCTGAGTTTCTTCACTTAGAATAATGGCCTCCAGCTCCACCAAAGTTACTGCAAAAGACATTATTTCGTTCCTTTTTAGGACTGAGTAGTATTCTATGATGTATATATGCCATATTTTCTTTATCCACTCATTGGCCAATGGGCACTTAGGTTGGTTTCATATCTTTGCAACTGTGAATTGTGCGGCAATAGACATATGTGTGCATGTGTCTTTTTAATATATGACTTCTTTTCCTTTGGGTAGATACCCAGTAGTGGGATTTCTGGATTGAATGGTAAACCTACTTTTAGTTATTTAAGGAATCTCCATACTGTTTTCCATAGAGGTTGGACTAATTTACATTCCTACCATAGACATTTCTCAAGAAGATATACAAATGGCCAAAAACATATAAAAAATGTTCAATATCACTAATCATCAGGGAAATGCAAATCAAAACCATGTTGAGATTCCATCTTACTCCTACAAGAACAGGCATTGTTAAAGAGAGTCCTCTTTGGCCAGGTGTGGTGGTTCACGCCTGTAATCCCAGCACTTCGGGAGGCCAAGACGGGTGGATCACAAGGTCAGGAGTTCGAGACCAGGCTGGCCAACATGGTGAAACCTCCCTCTGCTAAAAATACAAAAATTAGCTGGGCACGGTGGTGGGCGCCTGTAATCCCAGCTACTCGGGAGGCTGAGCCAGGAGAATTGCTTGAAACCGGAAGGCAGAGGTTGCAATGAGCCGAGATCGCCGGCCACTGCACTCCAGCCTGGGCATAAAAGTGAAACTCCGTCTCAAAAAGAAAAAAAAAAAAATTTCTTTTCTTGTTTAATTATCTGTGACCTACTTCTCCAAGCACAATCCCTTCTGTGTAGCCTCTGATGCTCCGACCACTCTGATGGGTCATTGTTTGTCGGGTGAGGTGGGATCTCTGATCGGTAGTATCACTCCAGCCCTTTCGCCAGTTTTCTGAAATAATGGTATGATTCTGTACCCTACAAGTGCTGTTCCTCAGTCAGATAGGGAGCAGGCATGCCTTTGCTCGAGCCGTTCCTCCAGGATGGGGTACTCCTCTCCTTCCAAATAAATATTATAAGTACAGCTTCAATGCTGCCTCCTCTACTGACATAACTCATTCTCTCCAGCAGGCATCTCAGAATTTTTCCAAACTTTTGACAGATGTAATCACCGGGCCCACAGAGGAGACGGGGACTTTACTCTTCTCTAATATTTTTGGGCAACTTAACTTTCATTGGTTTTATTTCTTTATTATTAGAACACATATTTATTGGGGTCCTGTGGGAGATGATTGAAGATTAAGAACCCATAGTCCATGCCCTTAACAAGCTGTCAGTTTTCTGGGGGATGCAGACAAGTCAACGTTTGCAGCTCAAAAGGATAAGTCTACTTAAATTCAAGTTTTTCCAAATGGAAACTCATCTCCATTCCCCAAACTTGTTTCTTCTTTTTTTTTTGAGACGGAGTCTCGCTCTGTTGCCAGGCTGGAGTGCAGTGGCGTGATCTTGGCTCACTACAACCTCTACCTCCCAGGTTCAAGTTATTCTCCTGCCTCAGCCTCCCGAGTAGCTAGGATTACAGGCACGCGCCACCATGCCCAGCTAATTTTTGTATTTTTAGTAGAGGTGGGGTTTCACCATGTTGGTCAGGATGGTCTCGATCTCCTCACCTCATGATCCACCTGCCTCGGCCTCCCAAAGTGCTGGGATTACAGGCGGGACCCACCGCACCCAGCCATTTCTTCTCTTAATGTTACTAGAACTCAGTGCCACAGTGACTCATGTCCCTCACCTTGGGGTCACCCTAGCCTCTGCCTTCTCCCACATACTCAGGTCCAATTATTAATGATCAACTCAGGACTCTTGGAACTTGGATGAGTTCTTAGAGTAAACCACACTGTCTCTGCTGCCTGAATATTCTCCCTTAGTTTGGCAAAACTGGAAGAAAAGCGTCTATGAAGACTAATGTGAAATACATGGAAAGGTTGCTTGGAACCCACATGAGCTGTAGATTTTATTATTATTATTATTATTATTTTATTTTTTTATTTTTATTTTTTTTGAGATGGAGTCTCTCTCTGCCACCCAGGCTGGAATGCAGTGGCTGGATCTCAGCTCACTGTTAGCTCTGCCTCCCGGGTTTACGCCATTCTCCTGCCTCAGCCTCCGAGTAGCTACAGGAGTAGCTACAGGGACTACAGGCACCCGCCACCTCGCCCGGCTAGTTTTTTGTATTTTTTTTTTAGTAGAGACGGGGTTTCACTGTGTTAGCCAGGATGGTCTCGATTTCCTGACCTCGTGATCCGCCCGTCTCGGCCTCCCAAAGTGCTGGGATTACAGGCTTGAGCCACCGCGCCCAGCCTATTATTATTTTAAAATGCAGAAAAACCAATTTGAACTGCCTTAAACAATGAAAACACCTTATTGGCTAGTTGAAAAGAAGCTGAGGGCAATCTTCAGGTGAGGGTTGATCCAGGGCTCCAATGATGTGGTGAAGATTCAGTTTCTTTCTTCATTCCTTCCTCTTCTTCCTTGGTGTATACTCCATTTTCTAGCAGTTTCTCCCTCCAGGTCTCAAGAGGGCTCCAGCAGCTTCAGTGGCTACATATATCTTGCTTTAAGTCCAGAAGAGATGGGAGAATCTACTTCTCAGAAGTCTCAGTGGAAATCTCATCAACTCTTGTTGGATACGTGTCCATGCCAGAACCAATCACTTTGGCCAGGAAATGATTCATTTAGAGCGGGCCAAGGCAATGAAGGTTTACCCTGGCTTTGAAGGTGAGGCCAAGATCACTCAAGTCGTAATAAGGATTAATTTTCCAAAGGAAGTTCAGGTTGTTGCAGCTGGTGGGAACCGGAATGCCCAGGAAGCAAGAAATATATTTCTCTCACAGGCCCTGATCAAAGAATGTCAGGAAGGCATGATACAGGTTTAGGCTGAAGGATGGTGGCAGGAAGCCAGTGGAATCTTTGGGTGCAAGTATGGCAAACTTGAAAATTGCTAAGAGAGTAGATTTTAAGTGTTTGTATTGCAAAAAAAAAAAAAAAAAAAAAAAAGTTAAGTATGTGAAGGTAATACATATATTAATTAGCTTGATTTAGCCATTTCACAATATCTACTCATGTATCAAAACAGCGGGTTGGACATCATGTATGTAATTTTATTTGTCAATTAAAAAGATGAATAAAAAAGATTATTCTCTCCTGAGATTTGGATGGAATAACGATGAAGGGAAAGAGATTTTAGAAGCAGGTGGGATGCTAACGAGAATATGGCAGTCCTTCGAATAAAAGCTTGAGAAGACTTAAGCCATTTCTGTGGCGAATGGAAAATTACTATTTAACTAAATCCCATCAAATAAACAGATTACTGTCCGTTATTAGTGCGATGAAAACCTTTCGAGAATTTGTCAAGGAATATCTAAATATTTGAAATAAACAGCTTGCTCATGGCTAATTTGCATTTTGCTTATGGACTTTAGGATAAATGAAGCCATGATTCATACAGTCTCTACAAGGCAATTGAAAAGGAAAACCTTCCCCAAGAGGAAGATGATGTCAGAAACATTATACTCAACCACCTTATCACTGAGTTGTCCTAGGGAATAGTAACTTCGTTGTCTAGATGTTATAATTTCTCCTCGATTTACTTTTATTAATGAGGGAAGTATAGACATGCTTGTCCAAATAAAGATTTAAAATTGGAGGGACTCGAGAACACCAGAGTATTAGAGCTAACAGGGACCTGCCAGGGTGATTTATCTTATAGATGAGAAAACAGGTTGGGGAAGGAAAAGTGACTTAGCCTGCAGCGACCCAGAAAATCAGTGGCTCAGCTAATGCTCTTCTAACAACTTATCCTAGCCTTGTGCCTCCATGTGGACTAAAACCTTTGCTTTTATTCCAATCTCAGAGGAGATTTTAGGGGAACTCCCTGAAAAGCCTAAACTGAAAAAGATGCCTGGGAGCCAGTGAGGTTCCTGTGCAGTGCTCTGGGTGGGAAACCTTCGCTCACACAAAGATGACTGTCTTTATCAAAGGTGGCCACTAGATGGCAGAAAAAACCCATGTACCTGATATGGAGGCACCTGTTCCGAAGATTTTGAAACTGAGTATTTGAGACCAGCTCATCTGCCTGATGAATATAGAAAATTAGGGATCATTGTGATATCAGTCCCCCCCCCATGTAAATCCCCCAAATCTGTACCTCTCTCAAGAGTCCTGTGGTTAATCTCATCCTTCTCTTCATTAAAACCCATAAAGGAAATAATCTACTTTGAAAACTAGTGTATAAAAAGCTTGAATGACTATTAGGTAGTGTTTTATGGTTTCTACTAGGATTTTCTGCATAACAGTAGAAATTATTTGACAACTCAAAGTGTGAATGAATCTCTAGTGGCCAGAGTGGTGTACGAAATAATTTCGGACAAGGGAGAATTCATCTGCCTCTGAAATCAAGTCAATGGGGAAACCAGGTACTTCTAGTAATAATAAGAGCTGATATTTACTCAGCAATTTACATGTGCCAGGCACTGTGCTAGGCACGTTATATGAATAAATTTATTTAACCATCACAATAGTTATATGATGCAATGCATAGTAAATCTGTTTTGCAGAAAAGTACACAGATCTCCACAGAGTTCATGTAACTTGTTCAAGGTCACACGGTTAGAAAAATATATGTGCCTATTTTCTTTTTATTTATTTACACTACATGGAATTAAAATATGGTGCTTTATGTTAGTATAATAAGGGTTTTATGAATTCAGATGAAAAGTAATTGCTCTCTTGACCCTGTGACACATGTGCTAAAAATCTTCTCATTATTAGACCATTAGAAAGAGTAGATACAGTAAAAAAATTTTTTTTAGTTGTGTTACAGTAACTGTGACCATAAATTAATGCTTAAGGGAACATTGTGACAATAGCTAGGATGATGTTAGCAGAATATTCTAAACCAGCACTGTCCTGCTAGCTCCAGGTTACATGACCCTCTGTAGTGCCATGGGGTGGCTAAACACATGACCCAGTTTCTGCGAGGAATGAACTCAAGGCTATCCTCCACCCCCTCCACAGGCAAAACATCCCCCAAATTCTTCCAATCTGATGTCTTTTTCTGCTGGCATAACTTGATGTTCAAGAGCTTCCTGCAGCAGCTCAGCATCCCTGGGAGGAGTGAGCTTTGTCAGTGCTGGGATGTGTGCGTCAGGGTCCTGTGCCCAGAGAACAGCCTCCCCCCTCACTGGCCCATTTCCTAAAACCCACTATGGTGGTCAGGATTCTCGGTTGAAAGTAGGAGAAACCAATCCCAGGCAACTCATTGAAAAAGTGGCTATGAAATTGGTTAAAGTAACTTCATGGCAGGCAGGACGGAAAATGGCTGAACTCCAGGAAGAATGGAAGCAGAAACTGGAAAGAAAGATTCTGAAAACTCTTTCTCTCTGCCTGCCCCCACCCCCCAACCCCTGCCTATACTTTTCTCTATGCATCATTACTCTTGTTTCTTTGCCCACAAGTTTTCCTGTTTCTTAGTACAATTCCTGGCCATCCACAGCTCTAAAAATTCCCATTAGGTATTCTGCCACACAAGAAAATCTGACTTGGCCCCCATTCCAGATTACTCAGAAAATTGTATTCCTAGGCTTAGTTCTGGGGCAATGTTGTGCAAAGACCTTAATTTTTCTGGATCTCAGGCCATGCATGATTTAGAAGTTTTTTGTTTTGTTTTTCTGTTGTAATGGGGCTGTTCTTGCTCTCTTTAGATAAGGCTGTATCAGCTCTTTATAACCTGTTAATTTCAAGGGACTTTATACATTGGCTGTAATTCACATCCTCAGAATTGGGAAAATCTGTGTCCTTTGAGATAGAAGTGTTCTTTTTCTTTTAATTTGTTTTGCTTTATTTTTTTTTCCTCCCCAAATATTGGCATGCTATTTTTTCAGGTGTCACATAGCTCTTTGACAACCGAGATTGCTTCAGGTTTTTTAATGAACATTATCTCCAGCTTCTCAGCTGTGAGAAGTTTTTTAGTTTTGCAATTTTTTAGGGGGGCTGAGAGCCTCCTACCCGATGTGCCCTCTGTCTGAGTCACTGATGCTCTCCTGGGTACTAGGGACTTTTGATTCTGTACTGCAGGGGGCGCTAGCACTCCTCCTTTCTCTAAGCCTGTGAGCAGGTAAATCGCCGGTGAAACTGACAAGTGGTCGCCATATATACTTGGACCTCAGCTACGTGTTTTTATTGCCCTTTCTTCCTTTTATGCCCACCCAAGCATGATGGGAGGTTGACCTGTGACACTTGTCTGGTGTCCTGGGAATTGATAAATGGAACCCAGAAGCAGGTATCAGAGACCAGACAACTAGGGTCAAACCCTAGACCCCTAGAGAAGTCTCCAAGTTCTCTCTGCTGTCCCAATCATCATCCTATTCTTATTTCCTGCACAGCCTATATGAACAGAAGATTAGAAAGAAGGATCAGGGTGTGATGTGGTTCTTCCCACTGTGAAAAGCCTATACTTCAACTTTTTAGAGATTTTCCAGGACCATCTTTTATGATGGATGAGAGCTTCAGAAGAACAGATAGGCAATCTCTCTTGCTGGCTGGATGTGTCTGCTTATATAGGAAACTTGAAGAGTGGGAAAGAGAATTTGACACAGGCAGGAGGAAGGAAGGAAGACAGAGTGCTGTAGCAACCTGGTAATTTTGGAGGGGCAAGGTCGTGAGTGTCTCATGAATCAAGAAGAGTCTACTGAAGAATTAGGTGGTTTTGAGTATCTTTGCTGGTTTTGTCTTATAAATATAATTAATTATTATAAACTCCTTTTCCCATACCATAAACAAAAATCAATTCCAGATGGGCTGTAAATGGATTTTCCAGATGTGTTTCTCACTGTGAGAGAGAAAACAATCATGATTCTAGACACTATTTAGGAGACTATCTTCATAACTTTGTGACTGGCAATAATTTCTTCAACGGGACACACCCACATACAATATGTGTCAGTGCTATACAGTACAAGGTTTACACAGTTTAATTTTCTACTTACACAATCCTGTGAAGTAAGAACAACTCCTTACTTCTGAGTCTTGGAAAATTAAAATTCCATATTTGACATTTTTAGGAAAACTTAGAAGCCTGATGGAAGCCCTCTTCTGAGCTCCTGTCTCAACCCACAGTTGGCTGCAACAATATTTATAGTTAAAATCAAGACACTTTTCCAACAGAAGTATTAGATATACTCAAACTAAGAGGAAAAAATATAATATTCATTAAGCTCATATTATGTCAGGGATTGAGCTAGCTTATTTACACAAACTACCTGGTTCACTCTTTACAACAATCCATGAGGCAAATATAATTATGCCCATTTTAATAACCGATGGAACTGATAGACAGTTTAAACATCCTACTGAAGGTCACAAAGCTAGCTACCAGAGGAGCCAAGCTTGAGATCCAGGTAGTCATCTTCATTTATTCCCCATGAAACCAAAATGGTGGAAATTATTTGGCTTACACCTTTTTCAGAGCACATGTTATCTGCCATTGGTCTCCACTATAAGACAACCTCAGTTTTCTTTCCACAGAACTTCAGAACTTCCATGTTCTTCCCTTCCAACAGCCATCCAAAAGGTTATTTTTTTATTAAACTGAGAGATGATTGGGGCTAGACTTATTTAACTTTTGGAGTTTTCTGCTGAGTGATTTTAAATGGTACGTCTAGCTACACGACTATGGGTATTCTGTGCTTGATATTCCAGAGTAGTGATCGGTGCTTCTTTTAGAAATGGATTTGAATTTTCAATTTTATCATAGAATAGGGACAAATAAGAAATGGTACCATGAGGCATAAGTATAATATACATTTTGCTGTTTCAGGAAATATTTTTCTTTATTGTCCCTCTCCCCCAAAAAAGGTTAAGAGGCAGAGACAACGCAACTTATGAAGATCATTTATTCTATTATTTGATTCAAGCCTTTATATATTTTTTACCTTTCTTTATTCTCCTCCAAGATTATACAACACAAATTTTCTCTAAAATTTGTCATTCTACCTCTCCTTCCCTCCGTTTCTCCCCTCTGCCTCTCTCTCTCTCTCTCTCTCTCTCTCTCTCTCTCTCTTTAACCACCAAAGACTCAAGCCAAGAAGTACCTGGTAGACTGCACTCAAGCAGCAGCCCCTTCTTTGTCTTTCCCTGTTCCACTCCTTAGAGATGATTAGGAATCTGTGTGAAACCTAATAAGTCAATCTGTAGCTATATTGGAGGACCAAAAAATTGTACGCAATCCCTAAAAATCTGAAATCAGAAAGGATCATATTGAAGTGGTGATAGCAAAACAAAATGCTTTCAGGAGTATTAACGGAAGCTCAACTACAAAATATGGGTATCATCCATACTCTATCCCTAAAAATTAGGGAAGCTGGAGCCATCTGATGGGGGGAATTTTAGGGACTACCTACATAGGAGCAATCAGAGTAGTTGGTGCTTGTGCATCCCTCCCCTCCTCCCCTCCATTTTGTCTGTGTTTAACTCAGAAAAATACTGGAGGTAGAGACAATTCAATGGTCTAAGTGGCCAATAATACCTTGGAGAATCAGAAATAGCCATGCTGAGAGGAAAAGTCACCTTGAAACAGCCTCTACCTAATAGCCTGCTCCATTGTCACTGGAAACTGTGCAGGGCACACATCCATAAGTTACTTCTGCGCTTTGCTTCCTTCAGGTGTCTACAGAAGCTGGGGCAGGAAGAGGAAAGTCGAAGGGGCTCTCCTTGAAAGATGAGTCCACTATCAAGAATCACTAAAATACATTAGTACTAATTCTAAAAAGATAATCTACAAACTGAATAAGAAAGGAGTTTATAATGAGGCAAGTGTTGGTAGAACAATCAGAATAAGACTTTTAGTATAATTAGTATCCTTAGAGGGTTAAGGGAGAGTATCACTATAAAATAGAAAGAGAGGATACAAAACACGAGCAGAAATAGACTGCTCTGAAATAGATGCAACGAAAGAGCCAGCAAACCATCGCATTACGGTCCAGAAAATAGACACTCTGAAAGGAAACAATTCTTATCCAGATAATTTTGGTTTTGTTGAATTTCACTGGACTTTCAGGAAATGTGCAGACTTACCACAAGATTTAAAAGACCTGCTCTGTGTATCCCCGTCCAATATTGCTGTCATTGATTATCTTATATCCTTGATAAAGAAGACACAGGATCCTATCCCGTTGAGAGGCTATCTTGAGAGCTTTGTGGTTTCCTAACTCTGTCTTTTATCTTATTATTATTATTATTATTATTTTTGAGGCGGAGTCTCACTCTGTTGCCCATGCTGGAGTACAGTGGTGCCATCTTGGCTCACGGCAACCTTAGCTTCCTGGGTTCAAGCAATTCTCTTGCCTCAGCCTCTCAAGCAGCTGGGACTACAGGCGTGTGCCACCATGCCTGGCTATTTTTTTTTTTTTGTATTTTTAGCAGAGACAGGGTTTCACCGTGTTAGTCAGGATGATCTCAGTCTCCTCACCTTGTGATCCACCTGCCTCAGCCTCCCAAAGCGAAGGGATTACAGGCATGAACCACTGTGCCTGGCCCCAACTCTGCCTTTTAATGAAACACAAAAGACACTTTGTGCAATGGTGTGATTGTTAATATGAAGTGTCAACTTGACTGGATTCAAGGATGTAAAGTATTGTTTCTGGGTGTACCTGGGTGTTGCCAGAAGAGATTAACATTTGAGTCAGCGGACTGGGAGAGGAAGACCCACCCTCAGTGTAGGTGGGCACCATCCAACCAGCTGCCAGTGGGGCTAGAAAAAGCGGGCAAAAGAAGATGGAAGAAGCTGACTTGCTGAGTCTTCTAGGCTTCATCTTTCTCCAGTGCTGGATGCTTCCTGCCCTGGAACATCAGACTCAAGTTCTTCAGCTTTTAGATCCTTGGACTTACTCCAGTGGTTTGGAAGGGGTTTTCAGGCCTTCAGCCACAGACTGAAGGCTGCTCTGTTGGCTTTCCTACTTTCGAGGTTTTGGGACCTGGACTGAGCCCAAAGGAGCTTCCGAGCTCCTCAGCTTGCAGATGGCCTGTTGTGGGACTTCACCTTGTGATCATGTGAGTCAATTCTCCTTAATCAACTCCCTTTCATGTATACATATATCCTATTAGTTCTGTCCCTCTAGAGAACCCTAATACAAATGGTAACTGAGACTTTGGAAAATTCCAAAGGAATACAAGATGATTTTTTTCTCTCTCTTCATTGTAAAAGTTATATGTAGGCTGGGCACAGTGGCTCACGCTTGCAATCCCAGCACTTTGGGAGGCTGAGGCAGGCAGATCACAAGGTCAGGAGATAGAGGCCATCCTGGCTAACACAGTGAAACCTCATCTGTACTAAAAATACAAAAAATTAGCTGGGTGTGGCAGCGTGTACCTGTAGTCCCAGCTACTCAGGAGACTGAGGCAGGGGAATCGCTTGAACCCAGGAGGCAGAGTTTGCAGTAAGCCAAGATTATGCCACTGCACTCCAGCCTGGGCAAACAGAACGAGACTCCATCTCAAAAAAAAAAAAAGTTATATGTAAAGGAGTAACAATATTTTTTAAACGTTTTGTTTTAGTTTAGTTGTCTACAATTTAAAACATTTTTATTTCTTTCCATATATTTCTACCACAATAACCTTAAAATCCTCAATAGATGGCTGAATAATGTAATGGACATACTTGAGTAGTGACTTGAATCCAGTTCCTAGAGGGGAGGAGAAATGATACTTACAGGATAACCCAGACTTATTTTCATTCCCAAAGGAAGCTTACATCAAGATGTGACAAGCAAGAAGTTTGGCCTTACTGTCTGCTTTTGAACTGTCTGTCCTTTCAGGAGTGCAACCTTTCCCCAGTTTCCCTGGATCACACGGCCTCTTTTCTTCCCCCAAAGATTTCTTTTTTTTTTAAATAGAGTTTCACTCTTGTTGCCCAGGCTGGAGTGCAATGGCATGATCTCAGCTCACTGCAACCTCTGCCTCCTAGGTTCAAGCAATTCTCCTGTCTCAGCCTCCTGAGTAGCTGGGATTACAGGTGCATGCCACCATGCCTGGCTAAGTTTTGTATTTTTAGTAGACATGGGGTTTCATTGTATTGGTCAGGCTGGTCTTGAACTCCTGACCTCAGGTGACCTGCCCGCCTCGGCCTCCCAAAGCGCTGGGATTACAGGCATGAGCCACTGCACCAGACCCCACGAAAGACTTCATATTTTTCTTTCTCTATTTTTTTCCTCACCCATGGACTCAGGTAACACCCCAAAGACTTCTTTCTTTGGTCTTTCTTTGCAAATTTTCATACATGTCCCTCAAAGCAGTATTTTGACTTCTGAGCCCTTCATCCTGTGAAGTAAGATTTATGGGAGGTCACTGCTTTGGACTGAATTCCATCTCAACAGACAAGACTGAACCAGAATGGAGTCACTCATGCTAGGAGCCACAAAGTCAAACAGAACCTAGAAAGCGCCCATTTTCCAAAAACCAGGAGATTCAGAGCAACCAAAGGGGCTCAGTCAACCTCAATCAGCATGAAAAGAAAGTCTCCTCTGCTTGAACCCATTAAGGAAATTAACTTTGAAAATATCAATCCTTTTTTTTGTTGTTTCTTGTTCCTTCTTTCTTCAGCCATTTCTGTCTATAAATCTCACCCCCCTCTGCTCAGTTCATTGGAGTGCCTTTTTATTTTGAAGATTCAATGCCACCCGATTTATGAATTGGGAATAAAAGCCAATTCGATCTTTGAAAATGAATTTGTTAAAATTTTATTCTTTGACAGTCCCCACCAAGTCAGAGTCAAAGACCAGAATACATGGAGCTTTTGTTGAAGATCACTATAGCCCACGATGCCAAAGGCCTATGGAAGGGCCAGGTGGAGCAGGGACAGCCACGGTACTCTAGGTCACCTGGCCTAGTAGGCATTCCCAGATTAGGGTATACCTTTTACATTCTAACCACAGAAAGCGTCAGGCTTCTTTTACTACTAGACTTCTGCAGCAAGCACCTGCACATCTATCAAGGGGGAATAAGAATTCTCCAGGGAACACTGTAATCTCAGGTAATATTGGTATCAATGAGCAAAGTATCATGAGCATTTTTTTCATGTTCTATTTCATGTCTGCTGGAATAATATATAAGCTATATTACCCTTTAGTGTCTGTTCTTCTCCTCACCCCACATAGGGCTCTTATTGGCCATTCTAGTGAGGTCTGCATTCAATCGTTTTGTTTCTTCACCCACCTTTGATGAGGAATAGATGGAACACTTTGCTCCATTACATAGGAACAGAGGGACAAAGGAACATTCTAATAGTTTTCTATTGCTGTGTGTCAAATAACCACGACTTAGCAGCTAGCAAAACAAAACAAAGTAAAACATTTCTTATCTCATATTGTTAGCTCAAAACTCTTGTGGGTTTACCTGACTTCTTTGCTCAAGCTATTGGCCAGCTGAGTTCACCTAGGGTTCAAGGTCCTCTTCAAGCTCTGTCGTTATAGGAATAGCAGAATTTATTTCCTTCTCAGATTTCCGTGTGGCCCCTCCATCTTCAAGCCAGCAATCATGCATGTAGTTCTTCTTGAACTTCGAATCCCTCTTTTTTCTTTTTTTTCTTTTTTTGCCTCCAATCTCTGCTTTGAAGGGCTCACGTGATGATGCTGGACCCACCCAGGATGCTCCAGGATGATCTGCCTGTCTAAAGATACTATTCAGGTCAACTGATTGGTAACTTAATTACATCTGCAAAGTCTTTTGCCAAACAACGTTTCTTATGTTTGTTTTAACATTTTCTCGTCATATTCACAGCTTTTGAAGATTCAAGAAGGACATCTTTGGGGGGCCATTTGAGAAACTCCCCTTAATGCAGGCATGGAAACCCAAAATGGGGGGAATATTAGAGACCGGCCTTGCAGAGATTACAGGGGCAGGCAGAACCCCTAAGCTTCAGGATTTCAGCCCTCGATGCTGTGCCACCAAACTTAGTTACCCAGCACACCTGCTTCTTCCCTGCCCATCAGCTGCTCTCCCAGCCTGCCTTGATTTCTGCTGCCCAACTTTATTTGCACATCACATAGCCTACTGATGTGGACCTTATCTATGATTAAAACTTTGAACCCAAAGTCCTACCACTTCCTGGAAAACTCTTTGTATCTTAGTTCAGATGTCTGAGTGAGAAGTAGACTGGTTCAGCTCATCTTTTCGAGTCAGGTCTTCCAGGACATGAGGAGCTTGTCCACCTTTGCATGCGGTGCTCACCCAATCAGCTGAGGTCAGGAACATCAAGGTAGTGAAACATGGTGAACCAAGGGTTATGTCATGGTGGGTTAGAGGATACTCTCTACAGCCAGAATGCCTGGATCCAAATTCTGACTCCCCTTGATATGTTGTTGTTTTTAACTAAGTCTCAGATGATAATCCATCCATGACTCTATTGAGAAATAACCATATATTATAATAGGATAAGCCCCCATGTATGACATTATTTGAAAATAACCATATAACTTAGTATTTTGTATTTTAAGTTATTTCAGGTGTGTGGCTGAAAGTCATGAGACTTTGAGAAGCGGTACATCCTGGATGGAGAGCCAGAGGATAACTAACAACGTTGTGTAGTTGCTCAAGTATTTATTTAAAAGGAGGGGGATCTGGTCCTGAGAAGTTTAGAAACTTAGCATTGCAGGTTTAGGGGCTGCAGTGAGGTCCTTTTGGCTTCAGCTTGATTTAAACCTCAGGGAGAAACCTGGCAGGACAAGCCTAGAGGCAAAGTATGTTCAGATGCTCTTCATGAGGAAGGACAGCCAACAAGTCATAGAATGCCTGCTGGGGACACTGTCTCTGGATCCAGAAACTCCAAGCAGCAGGACCTGGGAAAGTATGCCAGGTTTATTTTATCTGTTTTATCTGTTCAGATTGAGGATAATGGCTTCTTAACATCAGCTTCAGTCTGATGCTTGGGAACTGGAGATAAGTTTTAAAAACTGGAACCTGACTTCCTATTTTGGTTTAGTATACCTATCCTTCATGAGAGGTCTGTTTATTTCATTCTTGTTTCACATTTTACTTAAGCACATTTTACAAAATGTTCTTACTAGCACATAAGAAACAAGGTAGGCTTGATAAAAGTTTTAACTTTTTTACTAAAATTAATTTTATTAAACAGCAACAGTAATAACAGCAATATAACAAGATCTGATGGAATTAATTAAAGTTGAAATTAGATGTTGTTGGACTTTGAAACCTCAATTGGCTATATCTTAGTGGAGTGTCTTTAGTCAGATAACTTAATTATGTTGGTTTAGTCTCCTCATCTGTAAAATTGGGATAATAATACTTAACTCTTAGAGTTTTTATGTCAAACAAATGAAATAATAAACGAAAAACCCTAGTTCAGTGCCTGAATCTTAGTATACAAACAAAAAACATTTTTGTATAGATGAGTATTCAGCATCTCACACATATCAGGGAGTTAGATTTACAGCTGAGTCATTTCCTCTTGACTGGCACCTACTTTTCTAGCAAATATAGAACCTACAAGCATAGAGCTCATAAAAAAAACAACAAATTCTTGATAATTTATTTTGCAAATGCAGTGTATTCAGTGATGGCGAAATCACTGCCCACAGTTACAAAACGTACATGAAATCTTATATAGCCCGTCTCTTCTTCCCATCATAAAAGTCTAAAAAATTTATATTGGGTAACAATTAGAATCAGTGAGAGACTATGACCAAGTTTTAAAAACCCCCCAAATAAGAGGAAATGTGGGTACCTGTGAGAGGAAAGAAAGCCCTTCTTTACCTCAATTAACCAGGAAATTCAGGCAAAACCACTGGTGTTCCGCCAGAATGACAAAAGTAATTGAAGTTATATGTATATGTCACAAGGAAATAGATGCTTCTTTGAGGATGAAATTTAAGAAGTAACTTCAAGATGATTCAGAGATGTGTAGTTTCAGGCACAACATCAGAATTTGATTTCAGAAGGGACAACCTGAGTGTGAAGAACTCACTATAGTAGGGTTTCAAAAGTGAAAGTCTGGGGAAATCCAAAACATCCCACTCCACTTAATTCCCATTTCCCAGAGCTCATTCCCCTGCCATGGAAGGGAGGTCTGCAAGGCACTGGTGGAAATCAGTTCTACTCTTAGCAGGACTAGCTCAGGATCCGGTCGATTGCAGTTTTTGCAAAGACAAAGCTGATGGCTATGTTGCAACCAATGTATCCTTTATTCTGTCTTATTCCTGTTGGTACTCATCTTTGCAGCCAGGAATAAAGGTCCTTAAATGCTTTTTGCAACATTTCACTGTTTTGCAAGATCAGAATAATAGCATTGAGGGCTGTGAGTGCAGAGAACAGAACATGACTCTGGGTAGCTTAAGTGCAAAAGGAAGCTATTTCAAGAGTACTGGGTTGTTCATTAGATCAAAGGAAGGAACTGAAAAGTAATTAGGGACAATATAAAGGGCCCCTCCAAGAATCCAGTAGCAAGAGCAATTGATCCAGTCTCCTTTGGATGCTGATATAAAAATGGCTTAGCTTCACCTCCATTCTCATTATGTGTTAATTTTCTTGAGATCTACATTCCGTGAAAGGGAGTTGGATTGTCCTGAAAATCCAGTGGGGAAGGGAAGGGTGTGGGACACTTTGATTGACACAGTCAAAGGAATTGATCAGTTGCAAAGAAAACAACAGAGCCCTGTTACTTAAAGAACATTGAAAGTATTCTGAGCAGGCAAGACCTGTCTCTACCAGTCACATCACGCTGGCGAGTAATGATGTCACCTGGAGTTAAGCTTGCCCAGTAAATCAGCTGCTAATGATGAAGGAAATAGAGCCCACTAATGATCTCTCTGACACCTTTCTGCTACTAGAGCTCAACAACAGCAGATTACTTTGGCATAAATATTCTTAAAAAAAAGAAAAAAAAAAGAGGAAAGAGCAAAGAAGAGGAAGAAGGAGAGGAGAGAGAAAGGAAGGGGAAAAAAGTGGCTCAACTCTCAGCTGTTGTAACTTGAAGAGTACTAGGGTGGTGGAGTACCATCAGTCCTTCCACCTGCCCTCTGTCAAGTGCACTTCACAGAATGCTCTCCTTATGCCATGTGGTGACTGGGAGAGTATGCAGAGAGTGTCTCTCTCTATAATTTTTTTTTTTTTTGAGATGGAGTCTCAATCTGTTGCCCAGGCTGGAGTGCAGTGGCACAATCTTGGCTCACTGCAACCTCTGCCTCCCAGGATCAAGCAATTCTCATGCTTCAGCCTCTGGAGTAGCTGGGATTACATGTGTGCTCCACCACACCCGGTTAACATTTGTATTTTTTTTTAGTAGAGACAGGGTTTCACTATGTTGACCAGGATGGTCTCAAACTCCTGGCCTCATGTGATCCACCCACCTCGGTCTCCCAAAGTGCTGGGATTACAGGCTTAAGCCCCAGCACCCAGTGGGAAAAAAAAAAAAAAGAAAAGAAAAATAATATTTCTTCTAGATCAGCACTATCCAATAGAAATATCATGTTGGGAACATATGTGATTTCACATTAGAAAATGGAAAAGGTGCATGAAAAGTAAAAAGCAACAGGTAAAATTAATTTTAATAATATATATTTTGTGTAATTCAATATATCCAAATTATTATCAGTTAAATAATCAATATAAAATTATAAATAATGATTCTATATTTTTTCACACTACATCTTTGAAACCTGGTGTGTATCTTACACATGCAGCATAGCGTGGGTGGAATTGTGTCCCTCTAAAATTTATATGTTAATGTTCTAACTCCCAGTGCCTCAGAATGTGACTTTATTTGGAAATAGGGCTATTGCCTACATACTTTTTTTTTTTTTGAGACAGAGTCTCGCTCTGTGGCCCAGGCTGGAGTGCAGTGGCGAGATCTTGGCTCACTCCAAGCTCTGCCTCTGGGTTCACGCCATTCTCCTGCCTCAGCCCCGTGAGTAGCTGGGACTACACGTGCCAGCCACCACGCCCGGCTAATTTTTTTATATTTTTAATAGAGACAGGGTTTCACCGTGTTAGCCAGGATGGTCTCGATCTCCTGACCTCATGATCCGCCCACTTCCGCCTCCCAAAGAGCTGGGATTACAGGAGTGAGCCACCGTGCCCGGCCCGCCTATGTAATTTTTAAGATAAAGCCATACCAGAGTAGGGTGGCCCCTAATCCAATATGACTGCTATCCTTATAAAAAAGGGAAATTTGGAAATAGAGACATGCATGCAGGGAGAACACCATGGGAAGATTTGAGTTACGTTGCCCTAAGTGAAAGAACTACCAAAATCTAGGACAGGGTGCCTGCAACAAATCCTCACAGTGCCTTCAAAAGGAGCATTTCCCTGCCGACACACTGATCTCAGGCTTCCAGCCTCCAGAACTGTGAAGCAATGAATTCCTGTTGTTTAAGCCATTAGGTTTGCTACATTTTGTGAGGACAACTTGGCAAACTAACATACAGCACATCTCAATTTAGACCAACCACATTTCTTTAGTTTTTTAATTTTAATTTTTTTTAACCTTTAAGTTCCAGGGTACATGTGCAAGATGTGTAGGTTTGTTACATGGGTAAATGTGTGCTGTGGTGGTTTACTGCACACATCATCCCATCACCCAGGCACTAAGCCCAGCATCCATTAGCTATTCTTCCCGATGCCCTCCCACCCCACAACCCCCAACAGGTGCACGGTGTGTGTTGTTCCCCTACGTGTCCATGGGTTCCCATTAATCAGCTCCCACTTATAAGTGAGAATATGCGGTGGTTACTTTTCTGTTCCTCTGTTAGTTTGCAGACAGTAACGGCTTCCAGCTCCATCCATGCCCCTGCAAAGGACATGATCTCATTCTTTTTTCTTAGACTAGCCACATTTCAACATCCTCATGTGGCTGGTGGCTGCCAACAGTGACTCAGAAGATTCTGATATTCTGGGCTTTGCTTTGACAACCTCCAGTTTTTCTTCATATACAATTGTAGTCTATCTGGAGTGTGTGTGAGGGTGGGATGTTTTGGTTTTCCTTCATTTTATGCAAAAGTAAAGGCAACCACAGTGAGCTTTATTTCCATTCCATGTTTACCAAGCTAAGATGCTGTGTGTCTCTGATTCACAGTTATAATTGTTCCCAGTTCCTGTTCTGAGCTGTCAATGTTTTGTGAAACTTCAAAAATGCTTACTCGGAGACAGAAGAGAGAACACCAATACAGATCAAGGAATATGAGGCCAGGGGAAAGTAGATACTTTACCCAAAGACTGCAGCCAGATGACTGCAGAGCTAGGGTTAGAGCCTTATTTGTTCCATCCACAGTATGGTCCTGAGGTTTGCCTTGCATCAGACCTCCTGGGAGATGGTCAAAATATAGTCTCCCTGCACTGGGATGGAAGAATTAGACCATGGAAAAGAGGATGCTACCTGCACTTCCTCCCTGTTCAGAATAACCTTAGTCTAATCTGTGCAAAGACAGTTGCTTATCCACATCTAAAAATATTTTGTCTAAGGACTGAATGTTTGATGATGAACATGTGTTAAAACTTCATTTTCTTGGTTACAGGGAAGCTATATCTGGGGCATAGCAGGACTTGGAAATGACTGGTGCTTTTTCTTTTTTTAAATTATACTTTAAGTTCTAGGGTACATGTGCACAATGTGCAGGTTTGTTACATATGTATACATGTGCCACGTTGGCGTGCTGCACCCATTAACTCATCATTTAATTAGGTATATCTCCTAATGCTATCCCTCTCTCCTTCCTCCTCCCCCTCCCCACAATAGGCCCTGGTACGTGATGTTCCCCTTCCTGTGTCCAAGTGATCTCATTGTTCAATTCCCCCATCTATGAGTGAGACATGGGTGTTTTGGTTTCTGTTCTTGCGATAGTTTGGCTGAGAATGATGGTTTCCAGGCTGCATTCCCATGGTCCCTATAAAGGACCACAGTAACTCATCCTTTTTTATGGCTGGGCATAGTACTTCCACGTGGTTTTGTTTGCCATTTTCTTTAAATGCCAGTCTGTCACTGGATGGACATTTGGGGTTGTTCCCAGTTCTTTGGCTATTGTGGATATGCGGCAATAAACATACGTTTGGCATTGGTCTTTATAGCCGCCATGATTTATAATCCTTTGGGTATATCCCCAGTAATGGGGATGGCTGGGGTTCAAACGGTATTTCTAGTTCTAGGATCCTTGGGGAATTTGTTTTTTTTTTTTTTTTTTTTTTTTTTGAGATGGAGTCTTCTCCCACCTGTGGTTTTGGAGTGCAGTGGTGCAGTCTCGGCTCACTGCAACCTCCAACTCCTGGGTTCAAGCAATTCTCTGCCTCAGCCTCCCGAGTAGCTGGGATTATAGGCACCTACCACCACGCCTGGCTAATTCTTGTAATTTTAATAGAGATGAGGTTTCACCGTCTTGGCCTGGCTGGTCTTCAACTCCTGACCTCGTGATCTGCCCACCTCGGCCTCCCAAAGTGCTGGGATTACAGGCATGAGCCACCGCACCTGGCAGTGACTGGTGTTCTCATTGGACTCAGTTGGCTCCCCTTGACTTATGAGCTCATCAGGCCGGTGGAGGTAATCTGTAAATTTCTTTAACAATAGGTTTGTTTTTCTCATTTTAACAGTAGCGCATAGTTAACATAGACAATTTAGAAAAAGATAGGTTTTTTTTTTTTTTTTTTTTTTTCCCCACAAGTATACAGTCGACTCTTGAACAACACAGAGTGGACTGTGAAGGTCTACTTATACTCATTTTTTCAACCTAAGGTGGATTGAAAACCTATGTATATGAAGGGCCAAACTTTCTCTTTTTTTTTTTTTGGTCACCCAGACTGGTGTGCAGAGGCACCATCACAGCTCACTGCAGCCTCAACTTCCCAGGTTTCAGTGATCCTCCAATCTGTAGCTTCCTGAGTAGCTGGGACCACAGGCACACACCACCATGCCCAGATAATTCCTTTGTTTGCATTTGTTTTTATAGAGATGGGGTCTTACTACATTGCCCAGGCTGGTCTTGAAATCCTGGGCTCAGGCAATCTACCTGCCTCAGCCTCCCAAAGTGCTGGGATTACAGATGTGAGCCACTGTGCCTGGTCTCCAACATTTTTTTTATACATGGGTTCTATAGGGCTGACTGAAGAACTTGAGTATGCATGAATTTTGGTGTATGTGCACGTCCTGGAACCAATCCCCTGAGTATACTGAGGGATGACTGTAAATAAATATCACCTATATTCCTAGAAGTCATGGGGGTCAAAGCTCTCAAACTTTGGATATATTTTCTTCTGGTATCTTTTCAGAACATATGAAAATAACATGTACATTTTATTGTTTTAAGAACAATGCAGTTATATTGTACAACTTATTTTATAATCTGCTTTTCAAAAATTTATTAGTATTTTTATTTTTTATTTATTTGTATTTAAATATTTAAATTCTAGAATACATGTGCAGAATGTGCAGGTTTGTTACATAGGTATACATGTGCCATGGTGGTTTGCTGCACCTATCAACCCATCATCTAGGTTTTAAGTACTGCATGCGTTAGGTATTTGTCCTAATGCTCTCCCTCCTCTAGCCCCCCCACCGGCCCTGGTGTCTGATGAACACATGACGTCCATGTGTTCTCACTGTTCAACTCTCACTTATGAGTGAGAACATGTGGTGTTTGGTTTTCTATTCCTGTGTTAGCTTGCTGAGGATGATGGTTTCCAGCTTCATCCATGTCCCTGCAAAGGACATGAACTCATTCTTTTTTATGGCTGCATAGTATTCCATGATATATGTGCCACATTTTCTTTATTCAGTCTATCATTGATGGGCGTTTGGGTTTAACCTGCTTATTTTTACCCCTTGCTCCACTGCCTCCCATGGGTGGCTTTGGGTTTCTGGTCATTCTTCTGGATCACTAGTTGTTTCACACAAGTCCTTTCCCTCTGGCCCCTGATCCAGTTGGAGCTGGGCCTGCTGCTGCAGGTCCCTATAGAGGGAAGGTAGAGGGAATGTGTAGACCAGTGTTCACAGTGGCTTCTGGGCCCACCAGGCTATGGAACAGGCCTGGAAAAGGAAGAAGCTGGGGAACTCTAAAATTGACTAGCCACTCCCACCAGCTTCCCTGAAGAGCCCCAGGACTGAGTATTCTAATAGATTAATTTTTTTAGAATGCAGAAAAGCCTGTTTTGGCCTGCTGGACAGTTCTGAATATAGCTGGAAGTGTGTCTTAGTGCTTGTAGGTTTGGAAGAAGGTATTTAGCACTCTGGAACTCAAGAAAAGGCTCTGGAAGGAAACAATGAGTTCAGCACATGGGTGTGAATGTGCATTCTCAGCTCAGTGTGCAGTGGGTAGACTCAGTTACACAAAATCCAGGACCCTGACATTTAGCCAGCCTGGGCTCGGGCCCCTCTATCCCCCAATATACAGTCATATCAGCAGTCCCAAGTAAGTCTCAGCAAACAGATACCAGGCTTTGCTTTCCTGACTTTGGGGATATAGAACCCAGATGGGCCTTGTGACGAGGCGTTGGTTGTTCAGATGGCTGTGTGGGGACAGTGGGCAGTGATGTCAGTGCATGTCTGCCCCCCTGAATTCATGTTCCTACTCACCAGACCCATTTGGTTGGAGCTGAGAGTTTATTTTCCACCATGGGAGAGGTCCTTAGCTCCCTTCTTCTAAGAATCAGGAAGCAATTCATTATACTCTTAACGCTAACAAGAAGCAGCACACATTTCTCTTCCTAGTTTTTTTACAGATATATTTGTTGACCTCTACTCAAAACTTATCATAACACATTGTGCTGATGACTGCAATAGAGAAGAGAGTGGGGAGAGACTTTTTTAGCTTGCTAAGATATGAGCAACGGCCTCTCTGTCTTTATTTTCTTTACTTAATAAAATGTACTTTCTACAAATATAGAAGATGACAGGAGTGTATGCACAGATAATTATAGGAATTCAGCTCTCCGTTTGCCTAGGGAAATCAGCTCTGTTTCAAAGAAGATTTTTAAAAAACGCTTTCTCATAGTACTTTTTCTCCTGTTGATCACCTTCTGATTGTTGACAGTAATGTTTGCAATTTCTTTTTCTCAGAAACTTTGTGCTTATGTCAGGATTCTCTCCACAGTGTTCCTGCAGGTGTATTGATTATTCTTTCCCACAGTAAAAGAACAAGTCCACCTTCAGCGAGGCCACTCTGGCTTAGAATGATCAAACATTCTACCACGTACACACTGTGTGGATCTGGGCAGACCACACCCACTTCATGGGCCAGATTTCTCACCTGCTTGGTTGGAATGATGATGTCTATCTCACTGGATTGCAGCACAAATGCATTGAGATTCTTCTTGTGAATGCCCCTGAGGAAGTGTGTGGCTTATAAAAACACTCAGTGGGCTGGGTGCGGTGGCTCAAGCCTGTAATCCCAGCATCTTGGGATACCAAGGTGAGCGGATCAGGAGGTCAAGAGATCAAGACCATCCTGGCCAACATGGTGAAACCCTATCTCTACTAAAAATATAAAAATTAGCTTGGCATGGTGGCATGTGCCTGTAGTTCCAGCTGCTTGGGAGGCTGAGGCAGGAAAATCGCTTGAACCTGGGAGGCGGAGGTTGCAGCAAGCCGAGATTGCGCCACTGCCCTCCAGCCTGGTGACAAAGTGAGACTCCGTCTCAAAAACAAGCAAAAAAACAAAAACCACTCAGTGAGCATTCTTGTCCTTCTCTTCCTCAAAACAGAATAAGAATTCCTCCCATTTATTGAGCATGTGATGTGCACTGGGCATCTAATCTGCATGTTCTTTTGTAATCCTTAGCATAATATGAGGTAGGCACTACAAATTCATTTTGCAGATGAAGAAAATGAGAGATTTAGAGATTTGACTATAGTTTCTTAACTGTAACTGGAAGAGCCAGAATTGGAAGCCAGATGTATCTAACTTCATAATAAATTAATTCAAGCACCACACTAGCTCCTCCTCAATCCTCATAGAGAGATGGCTTGATATGTTGTACGTAAGCTGGTTTGGGTTATGTGCGTGTTTTACCACTTAGGAGTCACACATGTAATGTTAGGCACTCAAAACTCCTCCCTTTTTCCCACCATGAGACACTGTTTCCCCTAGCTCTGTATTCCAGAGCAGTAGCAACCAAATAGTGCCACACGTTTCCCTCTGCCTGGTGAAGGATTGCCTTTCAGAGGAAAGAGACTCGGAGCGTCAGGTCCCTGGGTATCCTCTGTCCTTCCGAGGCACCTGACCTTTCATTTTGTTGTTGTACAAACTCAGAAACTCATTGCAGACTCTGCAAGCAGCGAGTACCCCAGTGCTAACTCAGAAGGGTATTGAGCTAGCCCTGGAAGGTGGTCCTTCTCCATGTCTTCAACAACATCTGGAAGCTGCCCCTTTCTCTGGAGTCTCAGCCCACTTGTTATGATCATTTTACTAATGTACAGTGGCTTCTCCTGCCAGAACAGTGCTTTGTGAATCTTTTCATTTGATCTGTGAATTCCTTCGTGGGCCAGGTGCTACGCTAGAAGCTGAGGATTCAGAGTGGCCAAACTACAATATGCGAGGAGTGCTACACTCTCTGACCTGGAGAACACATGTTAAACAATATTCCAAGTAAGCATTTGCAAGAGATCTATGCACAGTTAAGAGAAGCACAGAGTGCCATACAAGCACGAGACAAAGGGCCTTGAAGGGCCTGGGGCATAAGAGTTGAGACTTATAATAGTTTCCTGCTGCTGCTGCAACCAATTACCATACAGTTGGTGGCTGAAGACAAAACATATTTATCATCTTACAGTTCTGGGAGCAAGAAGTCCAAAATTCATCTTAAGGGGCTAAAATCAAGCTGTTGGCAAGGGTGTATTCCTCCTGGAGGCTCTAAGGGAGATCCCATTTCCTTGTCTTTTGCAGCTTCTGGGGGCTGTCTGCATTCTTCGGTCCCTGGCTCTCAGCTTGCAATCCATCAAAACGTCTGCTTCCGTCCTTACATCTCCTTCTGATGGAATACTACTCAGCCATAAAAAGGAATGAATTAATGCTGTATTCACAGTAACCTGGATTGGAGACTATTATTCTAAGTGAAGTAACTCAGGAATGGAAAACCAAACATTGTATGTTCTCACTCATAAGTGGGAGCTAAACTATGAGGACACAAAGGCATAAGAACAATACAGTGGACTTCGGGGACTCGGGGGGGAAATAGTGGGAGGTGGGTGAGGGATAAAAGTTGACAAATTGGGTTTAGTGTATACTGCTCAGGTGATAGGTGCACCAAAATCTCACAAATCACCACTAAAGAACTTACACATGTAACCAAATACCACCTGTTCCCCAAAAACCTATGGGAATAAAAAATTAAATTAAAAAAAGTCTTCTCTGACTCTCCTGTCTTCTTTTCACCTTGATAAGGACCCCTGTGATTATATCGGGCCAACTGGCTAATTGACAGTAACCTTCCCATCTCAAGATCCTTAATTTAATCACCTCTTCAAAGTCTCTTTTGCAGTATATAGTTTTCAGGGATTAGGATGTAGACATCTTTGGGGAGGCCATTATTCTTCCTACTACATGGAGTAAAAAAGGAGTTGAGAAAAAGGCATTAGGAAAAGAGAGCTTTCAGAAAAAGACGTAAAGGTGAGTAGGAGGTAAGCGGTGTAGTGGGCAGCAAGAACACGCAATCCAGAGTGTCTTATGGAAAGCCCCAGAGGTGGGATGAGATTTAGCAGGCTGGGATTCAAAGGGCCCTGGGCAGGTGGTGTAAGGAGAGGAAAAATTAGAATGCATGAGACCCAGAAAGATTTGACGTGTCTGAGAGGACTGGGGAGGAAGGACTTAGGGAGGGAAGGAAAGGACCTACCTTTGTGTGTTACAAAGATGACTGATAGTTCTCTGGAGGATCAGATTAGAGATGGCAAGATCGCAATCTTGGGTGCCACTGCAATAAGAAGGAAGAGATAGTGGTGGCTAGTCTAGGACTATGGGGTCAGATTCAGAAGATATTTAAGAGGTGAAGTCCGCTGAGATGGGTGATAGACACTATTGAGTGGGGGAAGATGAGGTGTCAGGGGTGACCCCAAGACTACAGGTGTGAACACCTGGATGACTGGTTGTATGTACATGAAGACAGGAAATTTGAAGGAGTGGCAGTGTGAGGAGAGTTCACAAATAAAGTTTGGTACCTAGTTTGAGTTACATAAATGACATTCTCATTGAGCTATGGAGCAGGCATATTCGTACGGAATAAAACTTCAGTCTGGTCCTCTTTTAGAGAAATTTATTCAGGAAGTGTGACATGCTATGAAAAGAATATGATATGGGTTTGCCTGAGTCGTTTTTCCAGCAACTCTCTATGTGACTGGGTCAAGCCAGACAAATCCTTAGTGCTTCAGTTTCTTCCTCCTTAAAATTGGTCGAATTTCTTACTCTGCTAATAACACCACATCGTTCTACAGATTAAATTAGAAAATAAATATAAAAGTGCTTTGCAACTTTTAAATGCTTTATAAACATTATTTTATTTTGTAAGTAGGAATGATTATTAGTATACCTCAGTTAAGAGGGGTATGTTACCATTATTGATTACAAAATTATT
>NW_016804493.1:2856940-2863907 GCF_001698545.2 Rhinopithecus bieti
TTGATTACAAAATTATTTATTTATTTATTTATTTATTTATTTATTTATTTATTTATTTATTTTTTGAGACAGAGTCTCTTTCTGTCGCCCATGCTGGAGTACAGTGGCACAGTCTTGGCTCACTGCAGCCTCCGCATCCTGGGTTCAAGTGATTCTCATGCCTCAGCCTCCCAAGTGGATGGGATTACAGGTGTGTGCCACCACACCCGGCTAATTTTTGTATTTTTAGTAAAGACTGGGTTTCACCATGTTGGCCAGGATGGTCTTGAACTCCTAACCTCAGGTGATCTGCCCGCCTTGGTCTCCCAAAGTGCTGGGATTATAGGCATGAGCCACCGTGCCTGGCCAATTACAAAATAATTTAAATTACATTCAATATTTTTCTTCAATTTCCTTCTACATGGACTAAATAACTTCTCATGTTTTCTTTGAGATTCCATGATATAATCATTTGGTCATTTCTGTGGAACTGTCCCTGGACAAAACTGCCAGGAGAGTGGGGGGATCTGGGACCCTTATGACGAGGTGGCGGCAGAGGTGACGAGATTGCTTGCAGGAGACGAGAAGGTTCTTTGCATGCCTGCCATCTGTGTGTATCTCTGAACCACCTTACAAGATTATTTCCATTTTGTTGATAGGGAAGTAGCATTTTTAGCAACTTCATTGTCTTTGTCAAGGCCACTCAGCCAGTGAGTGGTGCAGCTGTCAGCATCTGGAGCCCATGCTCTCTGGCCATGCCCAGAAGCCTCCTATGGGACATTGGTGTCCTTCCCCCCCTGGAGGTGCTCATTGCGCTGACACTTTCCTGGTTTGAAAACATGAATCTGATTGTCTGATACTTACTGGTATTTTTAACTTAGTGGCGAGCTCCTCATTCCAGAGAAAAGCTTCTTGAACATGGAAACTCTCTCTTTCGTTGTTGCTTGTTAATACTCTGAGGGTATGCAATACATATTTCTTCAACTGAACTAAATGGCTCCTCTCAGTGTCATTTCTATTATTTAAAAAAAAAAAAAAAGAGTCAGAAATGGCAATAGCTCCCTTTGGCAGTATTTCAGATGGAGAGAAAGTCTATAGGAGTAATTAATGTAGTGCACTCTGAAGTCTAAGGGGGCGCCCTCAAATCTGGCTTCCCGCTTCATTGGCTCATAATTCTTGCTCCGGCTGAAACTCTCCTCTGGAAGGCACTTACTCCAGTTCTCCATCTGGCCTCTGCTTTAATTCTTGGTGAGCACAATGAGACCCAAGTTCTCTAGGCTGCCCAGGATACGGGGTAATATTTTCCATTTGCTTTCTTTCTCCAGGAAAATGAGTCAATGCACGGAATTGAAAAACATAGCAGACACATGCATTGTCATTTGTAGTAGCAAAGTCTGGAATATACACCCTTCTCTGACAATTAGGCTTCTTGCTTGTTCACTTCAAGCTCCAGTAACATCTAACACTTTGACATGATTTCTGATGTGATATTTTTCTGTACAGATGAAAGATAAGACATTGACACTCACTTTGCATTTGGGAGGAAGTTGTTACTACAGCACTTACAGTTTAGGAAGATATAGGAAAATATTTCATATTTGCATGATTTATTCCCAAGACCCATTACAACAAAATGCTCCTGATAGTTTCAAGTTCATATTAATTTTCTGCCATTCAGACAAAGGACAATTTGGGCAAGTAACTGCTCATTAAAATTTATTTAGAGGGAATATTTTCCATTAGGGTGTTTTATTATTTAAGAAGAAAACAGAAGCCCATGCACTAATGCATAATGCTCACAACAACATGGCATTTCAGATAAATTACATTTGGATAAAGATGAACGTGTCTGGGTTTGGAAGGCCAATTGATTCTAGCTGGTACCATAGTTGCATAATGATAAGCCAAGTTGAAAAGAGTTGCTGAAAACAAAGATGAGCCCAGAGAAATCCACCACCAGGTCTAGAGAAAATTGTTTCATGCTGGTCTCACTTTTGCTCCTTTGGAACTGAATTTTTGAGGCTCTATTTCAGCGGAGCAGGCCCATCCGTGTGAATTGCTGTGACTCTGTGGGTAGGTTAAGGGGAGATGGAGGTGGTGCGCAGGGTGAATAGGGAATAGTGGCACCCTGAAGAATGCAGACACTGCCCAAGGCACCATGTTCCATTATTTTTAAGGCAAAGGAAGATTTAGGCCAGATTTGGGGTGCAGGCCACCAGTGTATAGCCATGGAATTTTAGTCAGCACACATTCCTCTTAGGAGTTGCATTTTCCACCTACAAGTCTGGTTTCTTTCACAAGGCCTCATGGCACCTTCTCAAGATGTCCACTTTCTGCATCAAGGCTCTTTGCCCAGACATCCTGGATGATTTTAGCTTTCTCACCATCTCCCTCCAGGTGTCTTCAATGAGCCTCCTTTCCTGCCTCCACATCTTCCCCAAGTGGCGTACTCTGCAAATAGCTGCCATGGTTACTGTCTCCCGTCTTTCTGCCTTTCCCACAGCTCCTGGAATCCGAACTTTCGCTTTGCCTCTCAGGAGGCATGTGGATATATCTACCTTACTTTTCAGCTGCAATTCCAGAGCCTTTCTCACTTCCCAGGTCCCATGGCTGCTTCCTGCTGAGCCAGCAGAAAAAATGAGCACAGCACAGGTAGGGAGAGCATTGCATATTCGCCCACAGCTTTGGGACCTGAGTCAAGAAAGCCTGTCAACTGCTGTAAGACTCAGTTTCGTCATGTATGAAATGAGCACAAGAAGTATCTTGCAGGGAAATTTTGAAGATGAAATAAAATAACGTATAGGAAAATGCAAGCAAGTTCAATTCAGCATCATTCTACGTACTGTACATTACACAGTAATTCATGATCCTTGTTCTCACTGTGTCCACAGTCTGCTGTCTGGAATGTGGATGGTAGTTAATCAATGTTAACACAGAATGACACTACCAAAAAAAAAAAAAAAACCCACCACAAATATGTCCTTTATTCTGTACATTGAATGCTTAGCAACTTCTTTACTCAATTGTGTATAAGATCAACATTCATTAACATTTCTAAGTGGGTTATCTGCGATAGTTTGGAACTTCTGAATGACAAAAGCCAAATCAGATTTTTATCGTAGTGAAATCAATCATCCTATGTCATTAAGCGTATATAAAGAGTAAACCTCATATATCTGATCCATTGAATGATGTCCAGCATACTTAAGATAGGAAGTATATGCTCCCTCAACTGAAATATATAGTTACCAATAAGTTAAAAATTGGTACCATTCTCCCTCATGTTATTTCACAAGTTAACTAATTGTGGCTAATTTGAACTTCTGCAGAAATAACTGTCAAAATTTGTAAGGCCTATGTAGTAAAATGGATTTTCCTTCTAAACAGATCACCAATGTCTTCTTTTAACTTGTTCTACATTTTGTTTTGTTTTTAGCCATCGTTTATTGTGCTTACTGAGCAGCTCTGTGGTAGATGGTATTACCACCTTTGAATCCTCAGAGAAGCAAAATTGACTGGAAGATTTATATACAAGCTTTTCAGAAATAGCAAAATAAAACAGGGAGGGGGGAATTAAGACATTTAATTTATCTCAAGGTATTTCTTGGGAAGCCTGAAGCTCTAAGTCCCATGCTTATAATTGATGATTCCTTATATCTACACATTGTCGCCCTGCTAAGGATCTGGGTTCACATTCTCATGTTTTCACTGGATACAAGTGAAATATTTCTTTTTTTTTTTTTTTTTTTTTGAAGATGATCTCGCTCCTGTCGTCCAGGCTGGAGTGCAGTGGCCGGATCTCAGCTCACTGCAAGCTCCCGCCTCCCGGTTTTACGCCATTCTCCTGCCTCAGCCTCCCGAGTAGCTGGGACTACAGGCACCAGCCACCTCGCCCGGCTAGTATTTTGCATTTTTAGCAGAGACGGGGTTTCACCGTGTTAGCCAGGATGGTCCTCAACTCCTGACCTCCGTGATCCGCCCGTCTCGGCCTCCCAAAGTGCTGGGATTACAGGCTTGAGCCACCGCGCCAGGCCAAAATATTTCTCTTAAGAGAAGTAACAGGGAAGCTCCAGACCTTTCCTATAGGGTAAGTCAGTGGCATATTTTCTGTCTTGGATGCCTGAGGGCATCTTCAGACACCTCTATCTTCAGGTAACTAAACCCTCCTAACCAGTATACATTTAGTGTTAATTTTAAAGCCTTAACTTTAGAATTCAGACTGAGCTTTATTCTCACATGAGATGCTCATTAAAGTCAAGTGTTATTTATTTTATTCCTGGGAAGTTGTTGTTTGTAGTTCAACTTCAGAACTTGACATTCATCCTTGTTAACATTCAACTCAGTTTATCTCATTGTGAATGCAGACAGAATGGTGAGTGGGGAATTAATAGAACAGGTTAGTGTATGTTCTTGTTTGTAACAAACTTTTCTTTCTCTTTAATCCTGAGATTTTTGAAAGAATATAACCTCTTTTTATGACACCCAGATAGCTGGCTGCATGGTTGGAAAAGAAAATGCAGATTTTGATATTGTTCTGCATGGAATTATGGAGAAAGCATAACTGGTATGACCTGGCAATGGTCAAGTTAAACTGTGTTGTTCTCCTACCACCAATTATGTGTGTCTTATGTTGACTTAAATAAAGAGCAGCAAACGTATTGTTTATATAAGAATAAGATATAAGAATCTAGAAATGAAAAAATAGTATTGTTCCTTCAAAAATATTAATACTTTAAAAGTATGTGAACTACCAGGTCATTTAGTTTGAGACTCCATAATGTCAATGGCATGTGAATGAGGACATATGTGTTAGGGCAAAGATGAAATAGACTCAACCTCGTATATTCTAAAAGTGGGCCTCACTGGAACAAAATAATCTGTTGGTACTTTTTTGCCACCCA
This sequence comes from Rhinopithecus bieti, assembly GCF_001698545.2. Taxonomy (NCBI): domain Eukaryota; kingdom Metazoa; phylum Chordata; class Mammalia; order Primates; family Cercopithecidae; genus Rhinopithecus; species Rhinopithecus bieti. Next base: position 2,861,821 of record NW_016804493.1, read on the forward strand.
GGACAAAAGTCAACACTTTTTAGAGAAAGACAGCATAATATAGAGTCTCACCCACAATGCTCAGCATACAATAAAAAAATTATGCCTGATGAGAAGCAAGAAAAAGTGTCCAAAAATAGATAAAATAGTCAATAGAAACAGATGTGGAGATGATCTACAGCTGGCAGGCAAAAGCTTCAGAAAACTGGATAATACATGAAATAAAAGAGAAGAAAGGATAAAATTAATGCAACATGACCTATATAAATGAAGAATTGAGATCTATAAAAATCAAATGAATGTTCTATAATAAGAAAATGTAGCATTTGAAATAAGGAACTCAGTAAGTTAAACTGTAGAATGGACACAACAGAAGATAGGATTAATAAACTTGAGGAAAATTCAAAGGCCAATGTACGTGAAGAGCAAACAAACAACAATAACAAAAAGAAACAAAAATGAGCAAACAGGAAATGTGGGACACTGTCACCAGGTCTAATGTACGTGTAATTGGATAACCAGGAAGAATGGAAAAAAAAGATACATAGAAATGATAACTGAAGAAATAAGAGCCAATATTTTTCCTTATCTGATGACAGCCATTACTCCATAGATCAAGAACCTCAATTAACACCAAGACAAATAACTACAAAAAATACAACACCCACATGCATCATAGTCAAACTACGGAAGTCCAAAAATAAAGAGAAATTCTTAACAGTATAAGAAACAAACATTACTTTCATGATAACAACAATAAAAATAATGGCTAACATTATAAAAGTATGGAAATAATAAGAAATTGATCGGACATGGTTGGAAGGAGGGGAACAACAGACACTGGGGCCTACTTGAGGTGAAGGGGTGGGAAGAGGGAGACGTTCAGGAAATAAAACTAGTGGGTACTATGCTTAGTACCTAAGTGATGAAAAAATCTGTATCCCAAACCCCTGAGTCACGAGTTTCCCTATATAACAAACCTGCACATGTACCCCTGAAACTAAAATGAAAGTTAAAATATGTTTTATAAAGAAAAAAGAAAGAAATTGGTTGGGATAAAGTGCCAAAAGGAAAAAACAAACATTACAAATTTAGAATGTGAAATTCAGAAAATAGTGCTTAAAATAAAGATCAAATAAAGACATTTTCAGCCTAAAAACTGAGCATTTATTACCAGGAGATCTGCTTGCTCTGTAAGAAATAATAAAGGGAATGCCTCAGGCTAAAGAAAAACCACCCCAGCTGAAAACAGAGGCGTGCATGAAGGAATCAGTAGCCCTAGAATGAGTAAATAGAAAACAACGAGAGGTTTATAAGAAATATAGGAATAACGTTTATAGTGACGATAACAAAACAACCACCAGAAAGCCACAAGGGGAAATGGAATTAAACTTTTGATGGCCTCAAGCATAATTCAGGCTATGATAGAATAATCATGTAAGGTCTGCTGTATTAAGTACAGTGTATATTTTGTAGTCTTCAGTGTAATGACAAAAATAAAAGGTAGAACAAAACCCAGAAGATTATATAGTTAAGTTAAAAAAGAATACACGATGAGGTGAACAGATGTGAAGAAACAGGACTAATGGAATGAAGAATAGAGGACCAGTGGAATGTTCTTCTGGGTTTTGATATTGTCTCAAAGCTCTTTGATATTCCATTCACTATTTTTCACTTTCATTTTACCAATTTGCGCTTCAGAAATTTATGTTTAGTTTCACTAACTAGTTCCTCAGCTGTGCTGAGTCCTTGGATGGGCTCCTTAAACTTTCTTTATGCCGACTTTTATCTCATAGTATGGACATTTGAGTCGTTCTAATGGTTTTCCTCTCTCCGATGAAGTGTTTTACTACAGACTTTAATATGTTGATTACATATGTATATATAAATAAACCTACAGAATGGGAGAAAATTTTTGCAACCTACTCATCTGACAAAGGGCTAATATCCAGAATCTACAAAGAACTCAAACAAATATACGAGAAAAAAACAAACAACCCCATCAAAAAGTGGGGAAAGGATATGAACAGACATTTCTCAAAAGAAGATATTCATACAGCCAACAGACACATGAAAAAATGCTCATCATCACTCGCCATCAGAGAAAT
>NW_016804493.1:2864440-2876522 GCF_001698545.2 Rhinopithecus bieti
AAAAAAAAAAAAAGAAAAGCAACACATCATAGCACATTAAACTTTCATAATCTTTAAATGCTTTAACATTCTTATTGATAACAGTTTGGCTCTAACTATCACATAAAAAATTAATCTATCATTTTAGTGCTATGCGAAGCCAAGACAAATGTATCATATATTAAATACATAATTTAATTAATCTGAAAAAAAAAACTTGTATATATATATGTAATATTTTCCTCAATTCCCTGGTTGTTCAGATAACTGAGTCATCTCTGAATATAGTTCTTTTGATTAGTTTGTTTTTTAACAGATTTTTTAATTTAATTTTTTATTTTTTGAGACAGGGTCTCGCTCTGTCACCCAGACTGGAGTGCAGTGGAGTGATCTCAGCTCACTGCAACCTCTGCCTCTGGGCTCAAGCAATTCTCTTGCCTTAGCCTACCGAGTAGCTGGGGCTACAGGTGAGCACCACCAAGCCCAGCTAATTTTTGTATTTTTACTAGAGACGGGGTTTCACCATGTTGGCGAGGTTGGTCTCCAACTCCTGGCCTCAAGTGATCTGCCCTCCTGGGCTTCCCAAAGTGCTGGGGTTACAGGCATGAGCTATCGTGCCAAGCCTGACAGTTTTGTTTTTGTTTTAGTTTTTTTTGTCTTCTGTTTTTGTGTGTGTGTTTTCACACTTTTTTGGGGGGACAGAAAACTGGCCACCACGTGGACAGTAGAAATGGAATAACACTATGTTGGGAAATGGGCCCACCACTTCTTCCGGTAGACTTTTAATAAGCGGTTTTGAGTCAATCTAGTCAGTGGGCAAGCTAGGTATGCATTTTGTTGTTGCTGTGGTTACTTTCGGCTGGCCAACATCTTTGAACTTGTCCAGCTTTACCTTGTGCCTAGGGTAGAGTTGGGTAGCCAGATAATTTTTCTCAATGTTCTTGTTCAACTCTTAACCTTAGGCTTTCCCTGTGAGCCAGAACCTCAGAGACGGTCTTTCTGCACACTATTGCTCCTCTCCATGTGATAGACAGCTCTTCTTTTGGTGACTCACACTCCCTAGCCTGGTTGAGGGTACGTGGCTGGAGAGTTTTCTCTGATTTTCCTTCTTTAGCCTCAGTCTTGGGCCTCCACTGTATCCCTGGGTCTCACTGGTGGACCACATTCAGTGATCCTGTGACTCCTGCAAAGGTCATAGATTTCTGGTTTTCTGACATTTTCCTGACAGTAGTGGATGTTTTCCTTTTTCCTTTCTTTGACTGCAGTGGGTGTTTGCCTGTGTTCTGGGGTTGACAGTTCTTGTTGCCCTTTGCCCAACAGTCTAAGGCTTCTGTTCCGCAGGGGAGGAGGATCTGGGTGGAGCTTTATGCCTTCTGTATCACTGTGTTTCCCATTTGTCTTCTAAGTTCCTAGTGATGTCCACTGAAAATAACCATTAATTGGTATAAATTCCCCTTGTGTCCGAATCTCCCAGGGGTTCCATATTCTCACACTTCCCTATACTTGGCCTTTAACAAGTCATTAAAACGTTTAGTTTAAATCTTACTTGTAAGGCTCGTAAGGCCTGACTTAGTGAAGAAGGTAGAACGATTTCTTTACTCTAGGTAAAGTTCTGTCCATATCAAGCCTTTCTCTGATCTCTGGAAGCCTACCTTTCCCTACCCGCCTTCCCTACCCAAGCTCCAATGCCAGGCAACTCTGGTGTTTGGGTGGTGCCCATTTTGGGAACAAAGGGCTGTGGCTCTAAGCTATGGATAGATTCTGAAAACGATGTCTTTATTTTATGACTTAGCAAATTTTATAGTCTTTCAGATTTATAGTAGTCCATTAAGTTCCCTAGGAAACTTAATCATCTGTAGGTACATGTAGAACAGAAGAAATCTTTTAAAACACTTACCACACAAATTTGTACCCGATATGAATTGCCCTAAACCACAACTCACATTAGCTGAAACATGAAAACTGATGTTTCTGGGGAAGGGCACTCACTGTAAGATTTGCCTTGAGGTCTAAATTTTAGAAGAATTACTTAAAAAAAATCAAAAGGGCAGAATACTTATCATGGGAGAGAAGCGATCCCTTTCACCTCATTGCCAGAACTTACTGGTTGTTTGTACAATAGCCATTACCTCATTTTTTTCTTTTTTAAAGCCTCCTGGTTTTGCTCAACTATGTACCTTTCTTCTTATGATCAAATTTTCCATTAAGCCTCTCTTGGTCATCCCATTTCTTTTGCCAGGGACTAGTCTAGAAATGAACATGGGAAAATTATGACCATGGAAGGATGCCTATGTGTGTGTATTTGGAGGGGTCTCTTGGATGGTCTGCTAGTTAATATTTCTTTGGAGGAGACATTTTGAAAGTAGCCCCTCTTTTTTCACTGAATTTCACTGAAGTGGGTCTTCATATAACAGCTGCTACTGCAGCAGCCAATCTGTACCCTAACTGAGCAGCAAGAAAGAACCCAGATCTCCTTGATGGTGTTGTCAAGGCAATAAGATACAAATAACTGAACAATATGAATAATTAAATAATTAAAAGATAATACAGATAACTTAAAAGTATGTACCATATTCTAATTTTAATTAATAAGTATCTTATGTCCTCAATAGCAAGATGAAAATATATTTTTAGTGGAAAATATATTCTTAGTGGATACATGTAAGACAAAAGCATATCTACATAAACAGACCTATCCTGTTACTCCAGTCTTTCTTAACTGGACCCAGTCTCACTCCCTCTTCAGAGGTAACCACTGGCCATTGTTGAACATGTGTTCTTCTCATTTCTTTATTTTGCATTTAAGAACTAATATATAGCTATATATGCACATATAATTTTCTTTGTACAAAATGGATCATAGCGTATGTCTTCAAAGGGATTTTTTCGCTTAATTTTAATGTCTTTAGGTTATATTTCCAAGTCGACACACACAGTGTATATTTCTATTACACATACAAGAAATTCAGTAAGACAGACTCCTAGAGGACTTACTGCATCAGTGAGTATACTTTTTAAAGTTTTGTCTGATACTACCAGGTTGCTGTCTAAACCAGCTTTACCAAGTACAATTCTACCAAAAGTATATATGAGAAAGAAATTTTCTATTTTCTAGAAGACACTTTTGGGAGCAAAAAACAAATTAATAAGTAGTTTTATGATAGGTATCAGATTTTACATGCGTATGCCCTTTGACACAGCAATTCTACTTCAAGAAATTAATCCTACAGAAATAATTACACAGATGGACAAAGATAGATCATAGGGATGGCAGATACAGCATTACTTACAGTCTTGAAGAATTAGAGACCACTAAATGTCTGGCAAAAGGCAATTGGTTAAATGAATTATGATACAGAGAGACTATGTGCTTGAAAAGAGATATTTAATATGTCAAATAACCACCAAGCTCAGGAAATAAATGTTCAAAGATCATAAACCCTGAAATCCAATGTTCTTAGTTCCAGCAGGCTCTGGGCAGCTCCATAAACGCTTATCCCACTGGTAATGGGTTAAGATGTGGCAAATTTGGTAATAAAATACAGGATTTCAAATTTATATTTTCAAATGTTTTAGTATAATTTTGAAAAAAGACAAAACTTCATGAACTCTTTGGCTTCAGAACTTTAAAAAAATCAGTATCAAAATAAACTACAAGAAGTCAGGAAAAAATAATTGAGATGAAGGTTGAAAGCTATAAAAATGAAAGTGGAAGCAAAAGCAGAAATATTTGCTAGGATGCAAGAAGTTGTAGCAGACACTTTAACTTCTACCCAGTAAACGTCCTCCTCTCATTTAGTAATAGAACTTTTTTTTTTAATGGAAAGCTACTCAAGCTGCATTCTGAGTTCCCCTTTGTTTCATGTTCTGGCTCTGTGACTAAGTCCTGGAAGATGGCATAGGAACAAAGGTATGGTCTAGAAATTCTGAGTAGAATAATAAAGGGAACTAAATTTTTGGCGAGGTGATTTTTTTTTTAATTTTTTATTTTTTTTGAGCAGAGTCTCCCTCTGTTGCCCAGGCTGGAGTGCAGTGGCGCGATCTCGGCTCACTGCAAGCTCTGCCTCCCGGGTTTATGCCATTCTCCTGCCTCAGCCTCCCGAGTAGCTGGGACTACAGGCGCCCGACACCATGCCCGGCTAGTTTTTTGTATTTGTAGTAGAGACGGGGTTTCACAGTGTTAGCCAGGATGGCCTCGATCTCCTGACCTCGTGGTCCGCCTGCCTTGGCCTCCCAAAGTGCTGGGATTACAGGCCTGAGCCATCGTGCCCAGCCTTTTTTTTTTTTTTTTTTTTTGACAGATTCTCGCTCTGTCACCCAGACTGGAGTGCAGATCCCGGCTCACTGCAACCTCTGCCTCCTGGGTTCAAGTGATTCTCCTGCCTCAGTCTCCCGAGTAGCTGGGCCTACAGGTATACACCACCACAATAATTTTTGTATTTCTAGTAGAGACCGGATTTCACCATGTTGGCCAAGATGGTCTCAATCTCTTGACCTCGTGATCCGCTGGCCTTGGCCTCCCAGAGTGTTGGGATTACAGGCATGAGCCACTGTGCCTGGCCAGGTGATTCTTTGATCTTTCTCTTCTACCTGCTGCTTGCCAGGAACACAGATCTGATGACTGGATCTCCAACAGTCATCTTGAATGATAAGGACCACAAGGATGGAAGGCAGAAATCGGGAATCGGTGCATGATCCTGAAAATGCTGGGGCATTGGCATACCTGTCTCAGACTGCACACCTTGGCATCTTTCTTACTTGAGGAAAAAAAAAAGTTTATTTTAAGACACTATTACTTAATTTTATTTAACAAACTGTATGTTCTATGTTGTACAAAATACAAATTTTGCTTTTGATAAGAATACAAAAGAAAATCCCAGAGAAACGTGTGTGTGTGACAAATGTATGAGAGAGACAGTGAGTGAGACAGAGAGAGAGAGAAAGAGAGGAGAAAATAAATATACAAGGATACAATGTTAATAATGAGATGTCATCTTCAAATATGGAAGAGCTTAAAGATTTATATTAAAGCTTCATATACAAACCAATGACAATGGAAAATCTTGGAGAAATGGCTAACTTGTTGTCAAATGTAAAATACCCCATTTGACCCAATATGAGAGAAAATCTGAACAGACCAATAACTATAGCCAAATTTGGTGGCAGGCTCAAATAATTTTACTGCTGAGTTTACTCTAAATTCAAACATCATGTAATTCCTGTGCTATTTAAATAATTCTAGTCCACAGAGAAAGGTGAAAGAACCTTAATTCATTGTATAAAGTATCATGAAGATAAGACACAAGAGAAAATTAAACAAATTCCAAGTATATCGAGGTAAATATTTCAAATAAATAATCAGATATCTGAATCCAGATATATATAAAATTATATGACATGAACAAATGAGATTAATTACAGTAACACAAGGACTTTATCAACACATGTTTAACACATAGGAACTTTATCAACGTATTTTATTATATCAGTGAACCAGGGATATCAATAGATGTTGAAAAGCTATTCAATAAAATGTAGAGCTATTGTGAATATTACAAGAAAGTAGGATTAGAAGGAAGCTAAAACATACAACTGTTATTTACTAAAAATAACAAACAGTATTTTAAAGGGTAAGATATGAAGGTCATTCCCATTAAAACTGAGATTAGATTCTATCATCACTCTATTTTGATCTTTGTTTTGGAGAAGCAGTTAATGTAATATAAACAAAAGTGAAATATTTATAATACATATTGGAGAAAAGAGACATACTGATGATATGATTATAAAGGTGAAAACTCTAAACTATGAAAGTTAAGATAACTGGATAAAGTAGTGAACAAAAGACATAAAACTCCTTTTTTATATCTATAATACTAAATTAAAAATAAAAATTGGAAAATAAATCCTATTCAGAAAAGCAACAGAGACATAAATTCCAGGGAATTAATATAACCAGAAAGTATTAACAAAGAAAACCATAAAATCTTAACAGAAAGACTTAAAAGAAATCCAGGACAAAAGGAAAGACTGATCAAGATCCTAGATGGAAGAACTTAACCAACCAAAAGTGTTAATTCATGCCACGTTAAGAATATAAACCATCTGTTTTCTCAGAATCCTAATAGTCTTTTAAAAAACTGGGCATGTCCCACACATATGCGCATTGCTGCAAAGACATGGAATAGCAAAGACATGGAATCAACCCAAATGCCCATCAGTGATAGACTGGATAAAGAAAATGTGGTACATATATACCAGGGAATACTATGCAGCCATAAAAAGGAATGATATCATGTCCTTTGCAGGGACACGGATGGAGTTGGAAGCCATCATCCTCAGCAAACTAATGCAGGGACAGAAAACCAAACACTACATCTTCTCGTAAGTGGTAGCTGAATGATGAGAACATATTGGCACATGGTAGGGAACAACACACACTGGGGCCTGTTGGAGGGAGAACATCAGGAAGAATAGCTGATGGAATACCTAGGTGATGGGTCGATAGGTGCAGCAAACCAGTATGGCACAAATTTACCTATGTAACAAACCTGCACATCCTGCACATGTATCCTGGAACTTAAAATCAAAGTTGAAGGAAAACAAAAACATAAAAATAAAAATAAAACTATTCTAAGTGATAAACTGACGGGGCATGTCCGAGGCCTAATCTAACACAGATACACAGTTTTATCTAAGCAAAGTTAATTAAATGCTCAGTGAAAAACTATAGTTTTATCTCAGTTATTATAATTGTTATGTGCATTTATTTTCTTAAAGTACCAAGGAAGGAGATATTTCCCTTCTCAAGAGGAAACATAAAATTTTATAACAAATGAATTTGTGGAAATAACCATCACACTGGATTCCTCTGTCAGATAAGAAAGTGCATCTGGGCCTGGAAGGAGCCTTTGGTTTATGAATGCAACATTTATAGAGATCCTCAGTATCTCTGTCCTCAGGGATCTTATGTGCTCACAGGCGGAAGAGAAGGTACAAAAATGTTTTCAGAGCATGTGACAAACCACAGATAGGAAAACGTGTAACAGAATTAGCATAGAGGAGGAACACTGGAGGGTGGGGTGATGGCTGATGAGTAAGATTATTCTAGAGGACTACCCAGGAGTTTTCCAATAAACACAATGGAAAGGGTATTCACAGGCAGAGCTCACCACAAGAGCAAAGACAGGGAGGCAAGACACAGCACGGTTTGGGCACGCCCTGTACTTCAGGTCAGCTGGTAGGGCTGGAGTTTAAGAGGAGAGGCACGGAGTGGTGGAAGGAGAGGAGGGCAGGCGGATCGTGACTGGAGGCAGAAAAGGACAAAACTCTCTTCTTGCTAATGTAGTCCACATTTTGGTGTGTCATTAAACCAAACCAAGGACATGACTTTTTTTTTTTCATAAAATAAAACTAGAAGCATAGAATCAAGAACCTGAAAGGAGCCCTGTGGCATACCAGGTTACTGAGCATTTAATTGCCAAGTAGTCAATTAATTTAATTGCCAACTTGTCTAAGCTGTAAGCTGTAAGCTCTAAAACTATTCCTAGGTGACAGTGGACAGAGGAGGAGTTTGAATTTAGGGCAGTCTGACTCCAGAGAATGCCCTCTTTTTTATGTTATACATCTGTTTTTTCCATTCTTTACCCAGCTAATGTCCACTTACTCATTGAAACTCAGCCTGTTTCCTTTTAGCTTCCTGGGCCCCACAGTCCAATTGAGACAACTTCTGCCTCCCATCTCCTGGTTTTCAACTTTTATTTTTTCAGTGGCCACACTGAACTATCCTACCCTATCCTATAGTATCCTATGGTATCTTATACTACACTACCTTTTCCTTCCCTTCCCTACCTTATCTTGTTCTCCCCCACCGTGCCCTACCCAATCCTATTCTAGCCTGTCCTTTGCTATGTAGACTGTACTGTAAGAATTGACATATTGATTTACTCTCTGTATCTTCCAGTAGGTTGTAAATTCATTGATCGATGGAGTCCTGCCCTTTTAGACCTTATATCTTCAGCCCAAAGAATGAAGTTTGGAACATATTAATAGGTGGTCAGAGGATATTCTGATATACGGACAGATTGACTCACTGAATGAATGGAAAATGGTAGGCTGCACTTCATCAGCTGATGCATGAGTTGGCATGGGGAGGGAATTGCAGATCTGAAAAGAATCTGAGGTGGCAGTGAGAACAACTTTAATATTATCAAAGGTATTTGTAAGACGAGTTTATTTTTGTTTCACTACTTTTTTCTTAATGAAGTTATTTTATTTTGTATCTGTATAAACCATACAATGTTTTAACAAGTAACTTCTGGATTTAGGGAAGATGATGATGATGATGATGACGATTATTATTATTATTATTTGAGACGGAGTCTTGCTCTGTCACCCAGGCTGGAGTGCAGTGGCGTGATCTCGGCTCACTGCAACTTCTGCCTCCTGAGTTCAAGCGATTCTCCTGTGTCAAAGCCTCCCGAGTAGCTGGGATTACAGGCACCTGTGACTACATTCAACTAATTTTTGTATTTTTAGTAGAGATGGGGTTTCGCCATGTTGGTTAGGTTGGTCTCAAACTCCTGAGCTCAGGTGATCCACCCACCTCGGTCTCCCAAAGTGCTGGGATTACAGGCGTGAGCCACTGTGCCCGGCCAGAGATTATTTTGCTGTGGACTAAATATCACATGTTCAGCATAGAAAAAAGTAGGACAATGGGAGAGGAGCCTCAGCCTCAACTTCACAATTTCTGAAGAGCCCAGTTCAGAGCATACCATGATAGGATCAGCACAAGATTCACGTATGACCATGGCTGGCAAATCACCTTTCTGAGCCTCAGATCCTTTTCAGTGATGAGAATTTAGTACTTATTTCACATAGCTGTTAGTAATGAAATAGCCTAGGGTAGAGTGACTGCCATGAAGTAGCCCCTCAGTAAGTATGAGTGCTCCCCCCAGCCTCTACTTCAAACCTAGATGAAGAACATAGATCCCCCTAGTCTTGTCAGTGACTATGACACATCCAGTGGAAAGAGCTGGGATTTGGAGCAAGAGAAGTCAAGATTTGAATCCTGCTCCACAGTTCTTTGATTGTGTGTCACCTCTGGCCCTTACCTGTTCTCTGTCACCCAAACCCACCTGTCCCCAGAACCCCTAGTTTGTGATATTGTTCCTAGCATTCTTGTGTTATCTCATTCACCCCTTATGGCAGGTTGGTGGCCTAGGGCCCCATTATTGTTTAATGTATGAAAATTCAAATGTCGATTCTACTCTATTTTGCATTAATCTGTCCATTAAGGCCCAGTCTCAGGGTTCAGACCCCTGATCCCACTCTCTTCAATGTGTTTCTTTCTAAAATCCCTAAAATCAGGAGCTCAGGCTTTCTTCACAATGAAATTGGGCAGAACAGGAGGGGTGGCCCCTTGGCTCCCCAGAGCTCAGGCCATTGACCTTAACTGTCCTTCGCATCTGTGTAGCTCTGGGACCATCCTGCCCTGTGTGGCCAGGGCCCTGTTCCATGTTCAGACCGTTACATCCACATCCATCTCAATTCTGTGGCACCCACTCTGGTCACTCACTGAATTCCAACCTTTGGATTGAACTTGCTGTTTTGCCTGCTTTGCTGACCGTGGACTAGACCCAGTGGGGAAAGTAGAGAGCATTACAAATTATTGTCTGGTGAGAAATAAACCTGGGGAGGAAGGCCTTTGTAAGCCAGGTAAAAAATCTGGGTTTACATTGCTGGGTATGTACCCAAAAGAATATAAATAATTCTATTATAAAGATACATGCATGCTTATGTTTACTGCAACAGTACTCACAATAGCAAAGACATGGAATCAACCTAAATGCCCATCAATAATAGAGTGGATAAAGAAAATGTAGTACATATACACCATGGAATACTATGCAGCCATAAAAGGGTCATGTACTTTGCAGGGACATGGATGGAGCTGGAAGCCGTTATCCTCAGAAAACTAACACAGGAACAGAAAACCAAACACCTCATGTTCTCACTTAAAAATGGGAACTGAACAGTGAGAAAAGTGGACCTAATGAGGGGAAAAACACACACTGGGGCCTGTCAGGGGAACAAGGGAAGGAAGAGCATTAGGATAAATAGCTAATACATGCAGGGCTTAATGCCTAGGTGACGGGTTGATAGGTGCAGCAAACCACCATGATGCACGTTTACCTATGTAACAAACATGCATGCCCTGCACATGTATCCCAGAACTTAAAATTAAATTAAAAATAGAAAAAGTAAAAGAAAAATAATTTGGATTTATTCTAAAGGCAATGGGAAGCAACCAAAGGAATTTAATCAGAGAGATGACATGATCGGATTTGTGCCAAAATTCCTGCCTATTGCTTTCCAGAAGCCAGTTGAATAGGCTCTTGCAGGTGCCTGGAACGTGAGAGTTGACTGACTGGTGGGCTGTGAAAAGAATTACCTAGACGCTACTTAGTGTGTGCAAACCCTCAGGTCTCATGGGTTTACATTCCAGAGCAGGGAGACAGACAGGTAACAGGTAGACATGCAGATGAGGAAGATAACCATGAGAGTAATAGGTGTTATGAAGAATAGGATAAAGCAGGTGATATGACAGTGACAGGGGACTCCGGGAAGGTAAAGTTTATTCTGACATCAGAATAAGAAAGAGCTCTGGGACCCTCTGGAGACTGCTGCAGCTGGAGGAAGCTACATATGCAAAGGCTTAGAGTCAGGACAGAGCTTGGTGTGGGACATAATGTTGAAGACGCAGGCAGAGCCCACCTCATGTAGGGGCCTGGGAGATTTGAAATTTATTCTAATGGATTTTCAGCAGGGGATAGTGATCTGGGATAGGGGACCTAGTGTGTGACTGAGCGTGAACTGTGAGAGAGAAGAACAAAGCCAAGGGTGGTGCTCAGGGCTGTGCCCTGGGTGCCTGAGTGAATGACAAGGCCATCTCCTATGTATTAAATACTTGTATGAACTGGTCCTTTGTTGCTCAACTGCCACTTGGATAGTATGGTTTGGTTGTATGTCATAGTAATATAATTTGTGTCTATACTTATAATTTTTTTAAAAAATTGATATATAAAACCCAACAATTCACTTTATAGAATGGAAAGGTCCTTTGCAGAATAACTGCAGATTAATTCACTTTCACCTCACTCATGACTTTGTTGCCATACAAGATAAATAGACCCGTTGTGGCTTAAAACCTGGTTGAAGAAAATATAATATGGTTGACCTTTGAACAATGTGGGTTTGAACTTTGCTGGTCCACTTATATGCAGGTTGTCTCCCGACTCCACCATCCCTGGGACAGTAAGACAAACCCTCCTCTTCCTCCTCAGTCTACTAAATGTGAAGATGATGAGGATGAAGACCTTTATGATGGTCCACTTCTACTTAATGACTAGTAAATATATTTTCTCTTCCTTATGGTTTTCATTGTAACATTTTCTTTTCTGTAAATTATTGCATACAGTATATAACACTTACACAAAATATGTAGTAATCAACTATGTTGTCGGTAAGTCTTCTTGTCAACAGTAGGTTATTAGCAGTCAAGTTTTTGGAGAGTCAAAAGTTATATGTGGAGTTTTGACTGTGCGGGTACCACTAGCCCCCACATTATTCAAGGGTCAACTGTACTCTCGCTGTTTTAAAAAATTGCCTTTTCAAAGTAACACATAATCTCACTTAACAAATATGCATCGGGACTCCTCTTATAAATTAGGCGAACCAGATAGACAAGGCAACTACCCATAAAAGCTTAAACGCTAGATTTGGAGGGTGGTGGGGGCAACGAGGCAGACAATAACCAAGTTAGCAAGATAATATCAGCTAGTGCTAAGTGCCTCTTGTGTGATAAGTACTAAAAAGAAAATAAAGTTAGCTGCTGTGTTAGAGATTGTCTGTGAGGAGACTGCTTGGTTCAGAGTGGATAAAGAACATGTTTTTGAAGAGATGACATTTTAGCAAGACCTTGAATGATCAAACCTGTCTTGCCCTGAGATGGAGAATGAGTGTCAAATGCCAGACTTTGAGATACTTGCAGTCAGTGGTGCATGGGTTCAGAGGAGGAGAAGGAGGAGGAGGAGAGGGGGAA
>NW_016804493.1:2876919-2879437 GCF_001698545.2 Rhinopithecus bieti
GGAGGAGGGGAGGGGAAGAGGACCTCAAGGACACAACATTGTTTTTAGGGCAAGGTTGGAAAATACTGGCTGCAGCCAGAGAAAGGAGGTCACCGTGCTCAATCACAGAGGAACATCTCTTCCTGCTTCCAGCCATTCCACTGATCCTGGTGGACTTGTGAACCATGCCAGGGAATGGCAGTGGCTCTTTACAAACCTCAGGTTTATCCAAAGTCCAGGGAAGAATAGGCTCCTCTACCTGAGCTTGCTGTTTTGGGATATGATGGAAAAATTGTTTGTTTAGCTGCAAGGAAAATACAGAATTACTACAGCCAAAGTCCACTAGGAACAAACCTTTAATCCAACAAAATATATTTATTCACTTTCAGCAATCAGGGAGGGTACGCTAGGTGAACCGTGAAGTATCTCTTGGTAAGAAGAGATGGAGAGAATTTTCTGGGAGGCTGTTGCTGTGTTAAATGATTCTTAGGAAAGGCTAGAGAAGCATGAATCAGTTCTGAATTGTTTGCTATCATGAAGTGTAACTTTTGTTGGGGAGGTGGAAGTTGTAAAGCTGGGCTGGGGACGTCTTTTCTAAAAAAAAAAATCAGTAGTCCTCAAAGAAGAGGGTCATTATGATGTGCCACCGCTGCAGCATGACCTTTGGAGAAATACTCTTCACCGTTAACTTTGCAGTTGCCTTTATCTGTGTCTGTTATCACAGTCTGGTTAATGGCAGGCCTGGTATTTAATACCACAGAGGAAAAGTGTAAAATGTCCATGACATTTTTAGGAAATCAGGGCTGTAATCTATAGTGTTTTTAGCCCCACTGTGCTTAAACTACAGAATAAACCTAAAGAATAGCTGCAGGCTGGCTTATGTTAGACTATCTTTCCTTCAAGTCAGTCTGGCCTCTGTTTAGGAGCTCAGCTTGAATTGGAACGGCCTATCTTGCTAAACTGAACTGAATCTAACTACCTACATTCTTTTGAAAACAGGATCTTGCTCTGTCACTCAGGCTGGAGTGTGATGGCAGGATCATGGCTCACTGCAGCCTTGAACTTTTGGGTATAAGCACTTTTCCCACCTCAGCCTCTTGAGTATCGGGGACTACAGGCATGCACCACCATACCTAGCTAATTTAAAAAATAGTTTTGTAGAGGCTAGGTCTCACTATGTTGCCCAGGCTGGTCTTGAACTCCTGGCCCCAAGTGATCCTCCTGCCTCGGCCTCCCAAAGCATTGGGATTACAGGTGTGAACCCCTGTACCTGGCCTTAAATACTTATTTTTTATTGAAACTTTCCAAAAAATTGCCAAAAATATTACTTAAGGCAAAACAATCCAACAAACCAATTTAAGTGAAAACTTAGCCAACTTGCTTTTTAAGACCACACATCCATACACTGTCTGCTTGAATTAGTTAAGAATCTTTTGCATGGATTTTGCAGAAAAGCAATCTGTTTGGAAATGTCTGGAGGAGACAGAAAGGATATCAACATGCATCTGGAATTTATTAAGCAGAAGCAGAGTGCTTGGTCCCTCTCTTCTTCATCCTTATCTTCATAAACATCATGACAAACATTTTCAGATGTCGTTCCAGGTGCTGGAGAGACAAAGAGGAAAGCCACTGCCAGTGTTTCTCATTTTACAGAATTATAAACCGAGGTCCAGAAAACTTAAATCAACAAAGAAATACACCTGGTAATTGACTAAGCTAGGATTTCAATTCATCCCTGTCTGAACACAATTCCAACAAAGAAATCCTTTGTTGGAAAGAAATCAAGACTTTGGACAACCCTAGGCAACTATAAAAGTGTCTCTCAGGTCTTTTCCCTTCACACAATTGTCTTTAAGGTTTTTTTCTTCCTCACCTCTGCACCTCCACCCAAAGGCTCACTGTCCTTTTGTCACCCATATTCACTTAGAAGTCCAACATAGATTTGTATCAAGGAAGGGCATTCTTCTTTTTGTCCCAGGAAAGAGGCATCCTTAGCTTTCTCTGGGTTCAATGGGAAAATTAGGCTTCAGTGGAGGAACTGGAAGTTGCCTGAGCTGATACGTGGCTTTCAGCAGAGGAGCCTACATATTTTCTTGGCTCCAGGCTTCTTTTCCTCTACTTAAAAATGAAGGTTCATGAAACTCACCTCCCAGTGAGAGCTTCTGCCCTCGAGACGGATAAGAACCCAGTGGAGGTGGCAAAGATATTTCAAAGAGCAGAATCATTGAGCAACCCTGCAGCTTTCAATCAGGTTACTGGGAATGTGGCTATCAATGTAGAAGAAAAGATCTTTGAATGGCCACTCAAGAGTTGGGTGGCGGACTAGTGGGGTATCAGATGGTTATGAAAGAACACAAACACATCACAGCCTTGAGCACATCACATCCCCCCATATGCCTCCACTTCCTGAGCCCGACGCAAACACATCACAGCCTTGAGCACATCACATCCCCCCATATGCCTCCACTTCCTGAGCCCGACACAAACACATCACAGCCTTGAGCAATGCCTCCACTTCCTGGGCCCGACACAAACACAT
>NW_016804493.1:2881750-2891043 GCF_001698545.2 Rhinopithecus bieti
CAAACACATCACAGCCTTGAGCACATCACATCCCCCCATATGCCTCCACTTCCTGAGCCCGACACAAACACATCACAGCCTTGAGCAATGCCTCCACTTCCTGGGCCCGACACAAACACATTCTTCCATCTATTTCAAAGAAAAACAACATCTGGAAAATCTCCGATAAGGTTACAACTGTTTGTAAAAGCGCAGGAACCAATAAGAAAGCTGCTAAAAGCATAATTTAAAAGGTAAACCAATTGTAATGCGGTAGCCTAGAGAAATGCCTTGTTCCTCTGTAACCTGAAAAATCCTGTTTACCTCAAGCTATAAAAAGCAAGCGCACGCATTGTTCCAGGCCCTCTTGTATGTTGTAGAACGGAGGGACCAAGTTCAAACTTGCATTAAAGATCCTTGCTGCTTGGCTTTGACTCTGGACTCTGGTGGTCTTCTTCGGGGAATAAACGATCTGGGCATAACAGTTACTATTGGAAGAAACACCATTACTTATTTTCCTCTTCTAATAAGAGGTTTGAACACATAAATGAAATAAGAAATAGACTCAAAGCACTGCTTTTGAAGGCTTCCAGCCAAGAAAAGGACAATCTTACATTTGCATCCAAGCTGGAGAAAAGAGTAAGACTGTAATATGGCAGGAAGGTTTCCCCTGTGCTGTTTTGTTTTGTTTTGTTGTTTTGTTTTGGTTCTGAGGTAAAACTTAATGAGGGGATAAAATACGGGGGAGTGACAAAATATTTGACTGATATTTTCTTTACAGTGTTCCTTTTCCTTCCACTCCATCCTGTAAGTGACTGCTCACAGAGAGAAAGAGAGAAAATTTAATGACCTATGGCAACAGATGCCTGCTTTCCTAGGCAATTCTTCAGTTGATAAAGTGATAGCAAACCTGAGGAGTAAACAGCATTTTTATTTAACTAATCTAGAATTGAGGACACTCGTAACAGCTTTGAAGGAAAGGCGATCCTCTTTGGACAAACAAGGATGACATATGGGTGGCTGAAGATTGTTCTATAATTTTTTAAAATAGATGGACCAGAAAATATCTGGGGCACATGCACAGAATCTTAACAGTGTGCATTCTTGTGTCTCTTAGGGCATTCAATATTCTTATATTTAAACTAATTAATATATACATCCAGCTGTTATGCCTCACTCTTTGCTGGAGAAAAATAATTTATCAAACTATATGAATTCTATAAAAAAAGATGACTACGCACTTTTCTCAATATTTTGGAAAGATTTTAATTTTTAGTAAAGATTTGTTTGCTTAGGTTGCATATAATTGAAAAGTAGATATATATTGTAAGCTCTAGACCCTTAGAATTTTAGCTGCTGCAGAAAACTCCATACTTAAAATGTGAAGCAACCTGTATATACCATATTTTCAAACAAAAAATAAACAGTTCTTGGTTCATCTTTAATATGAAGATAACACTCTGACAAATGTGAAGAGTTCCTGTAATTTCGTTTCTTAAGTACAGCTTTTTATGCTTTTCTCTGATTATCTTTCATCATACTTTCATCATTCAGGTATAAAGATGTAGAAGGCAGGTGTTTTGTAAACACTAGTTAATGCAACAAGCACCATGTAAACCTACATTCATAGGGTAAATTTGGGAAGAGATTCACTTGTTTCTTCTTACAATGATTATACTAAGAAGGCAGGCACTTCTCTGGACACACTATTTTAATGCAACTCTCCTACCAAAACACAGTTTTCAGTGTACAAATATTTTAACTGCTTAAGTTTATTCCTAAGTATTTTATTCTTTTTGATGCTATTGTAAATGAATTTTCTTAATTTATTTCTTGGAGAGTTCATTGTGAGTGTATAGAAATGCAAATCATTTTTCCATGCTGATTTTACATCCTGGAACTTTGCTACTAAATTTATTAGTCTCTCTCAGTCTCTCTCTCTCTCTCTCTCTCTCTCTCTCTCTCTGTGTGTGTGTGTAGAGTCTTTAGGGTTTTCTACATATGAAATAATGTCATCTACAAACAGAGATAATTTTAGTTCTTCATTTCTGATTTAGATGCATTTTATTTCTTTTTCTTGCCTAATTGCTCTGGCTAGGACTTTTAGTCCTATGTTGACTAGAAGCGGCGAGAGTGGGCATTCTCATCTAGTTCCTGATCTTAGAGGAAAAGCTTTCCATTTTTTACCACTAAGTATGATGTTACTTGTGGACTTTTCATATATGTCCATTATTATATTCAAGTCATTTCTTGTATCCTAGTTATTAAATTTTACTTCTTAAAATCTACCAAGGGAAAGAATACATATATCTGCACAAAAACTTACACATGAATCACAGCAACATTATTTATTATTTTTTGTACTTTTTTTCCAATTTTTATTTTAGGTTGAGGGGTACATGAGTGGGATTGTTACAAAGGTATATTGTGTGACACTGAGGTTTGGGAAATGATTGAACCCATCACCCAAGTAGTAAGCATAGTACCCAACAGGTAATTTTTCAACTCTCCCCCCATCTCTCCCTCCCATTCCTGTAGTCCCCAGTGTCTACTGTTCCCACCTTTACATCCATATGTACCCAACATGTAGCTCCCACTTACTAGTAAGAACATGTGGTATTTGGTTTTCTGTTTCTGCATTAATTTGTGTAGGATTACAGCCTCCAACTCCATCCATGCTGCCATAGCAGCATTATTTATAATAGCTAAGAACTGTAAATCACACAAACATCCCATTGGTTGAAGATGAATGAGTAAAATATGGTATATTCTGGCAATGAAACACTACTCAGCAATCAAAAAGCAAAAAATACTGATATATGCAACAAGAATGGATTTCGAAAACATTGACTAAGTAGTCAGGCGCACAAGACTACATATTGCCTGATTCCATTTACGAAAAATTTCTAGAAAAGGCAAAACTATACAGACACAAAACAGAGCAGTTATTGCTTGGGGTATAGGGATTTATGAAAAAAGGACATGAGGGAAATTCTGGAGTAATAGAAGTATTCTGTAACCATACAAATTTACTGAAACTCACCAAGCTATATACTGAAAGAGGATGAATTGTGTAGTGTGGAAACTACACCTCCGTAAAGCTTGGTTAGAATTGGCTAACGAAGCTCCAAAGTGACATTTCAGAGAGGCATACTGATATGGTATGGCTGTGTTCCCACCCAAATCTCATCTTGAACTGTAGCTCCCGTAATTCCCATGTGTTGTTGGAGGGCCCCGGTGGGAGATAATTGAATCATGGGGACGGCTTCCCCCACACTGTTCTCGTGGTACTGAATACGTCTCACGAGATCTGATGGTTTTATAAGGGGATTCCCCTTTTGCTTGTGTCTCATTCCCTCTGCCTGCTGCCATGTAAGATGTGTCTTTTGCCTTCCATCTTAATTGTGAGGCCTCCCAAGCCACACGGAACTGTGAGTCCATTAAGCCTCTTATTCTTTATAAATTGCCCAGGCTCAGGTACGTCTTTATCAGAAGCATGAAAACGGACTAATACACATACACAGAGGACTTCAGGCATCGTGATGGCTAGTTGTGACAGACTTGCCTTCAAAGTGCAGCTATCTCTATAAAGGTCAAACTTCTCTATCTTATATAACTCTTAACAATATCCGTATTGTTATTATTAAACAAGAAGAAATCACTCATCCTTAGATCAATGCCCAAACTATGTGGGGCTTTTATGTTGGAAGTAACACCACCTTTAAACATCTTACTCTTCTGTCTATACTTTCCTGATTATAGAATTAAGGATTATGTCCTAATAGGTCGGACTCTTCTCATTCTCCTGAAAATGGATTCTGGGCAGAATGATACTCTGCAGAAACAAGCAGCACAGCAGGATAAGAAAACCCGGTGTGTGCGGTTATGTTTTTCCACTGCGCTGTAACTGGATACATTCTTCCAGATCAGGGAAGGAAAAAGATATTCTGCAGAGCAGAATAGACACACTGTTGAGTTTTAATTTAAAAGGGAATGAAAGCAGTGCACCTGTTTTGAAATGGCAGTTTTTCCCCCCCTCTCGCTTGGGTACACATTTTTAAGCTAGGACTTTCAGCAGGAAGGCTCAACAGTTCTTTCTCAAAGGAGCGAGCTGTGAACGGGGCTTTCCGGATCCTTGTAGAACAGCTGAGAGACTTCAGCAGGGTTTGTTGGAAAATATTTCACCACAATAAAAAATAAACTCAATTCCCCAGGAAAGAGACTACACAGGGCCAGTTCCAGGATTTATGCATACAATCAACTTTTTCGGGAAAGGAAATCACTTCCTTCTTCAATCCCAGCACTGTTAGAACAGTGCCTTGCAAACCTGAGGATGTCACCTGTGGACCCTGTTGAAAGGTATATTCCATTTCAGCAGGTCTGGGGCAGGGTTCCTAGGCCACACTTTGAATCACAAGGAATTAAAGAGGGTTTTGTGAATTTTGGAAGACTAGAGTACAATTCATTTGAAAAGTAGCTCAGGAAGAAATAGCTTCTTTTTTCATCAATATTCTTATCGCAGACAATAATAGAGATTTTTGTGAAACTCATGAAGTTGAAGAATAATGATTATTGTTCTTGAAGACTTTAGAAAGAAACCTCTGTTTTCACTGAGCCAATGGGCTAACCAAGGTCAAGTGATATTTCTGGGGCTTACATTGAGTTTTGTTTTTGTTTTTTGTTTCTTTGAGACGGAGGCTTGTGCTGTTGCCAGGCTGGAGTGCTGTGGTGGTGCAATCTCACCTCATGGCAATCTCCGACTTCCTGGTTCAAGCGATTCTCCTGCTTCAGCCTCCCGAGTAGCTGGGATTACAGGCACGTGCCACCATGCCAGGCTAGTTTTTATAGTTTTAGTAGAGACCGGGTTTCATTATGTTGGCTAGAATGATCTCAATCACCCAACCTCATGATCCACCTGCCTCGGCCTCCCAAAGTGCTGGGATTACAGGTGTGAGCCACTGCACCCGGCCTACACCGAGTCATTTAGCCACAGTGTCAGGTAGGGTATTTCTGAGAAATACTCCCATTTAGGAAGCAACTGTCTCTAGGAAGATCTTTCATTTATTTATTTATTTATTTGAGATGGAGTTTTGCTCTTGTTGCCCAGGCTGGAGTGCAATGGCAAGATCTTGGCTCACCACAACCTCCACCTCCTGGGTTCAAGTGATTCTCCTGCCTCAGCCTCCCAAGTAGCTGGGATTACAGGCATGTGCCACCACACCTGGCTCATTTTGTATTTTTAGTAGACACTGGGTTTCACCATGTTGGTCAGGCTGGTCCCGAACTCCTGATCACAGGTGATCCGCCTGTCTCGGCCTCCCAAAGTGCTAGTATTATAGGCTTAAGCCTCTGTGCCCGGCCGGAAGATCAAACTTCTTTCCCTTCTGTATTACTTTTAATATTGTTTGCATTGTTATTATTAAAAAAGAGGAAATTACTTATCCCTAAATCAGTGGCTAATATTCCTAAAAGATAAGTTATCATAATTTAAAATTCTATGGCACCCTGTCAGAGACTTTGCTAAGCAGTATGCTGCATCTATTGAAGTCCATTTAACTTTCACAACAATCCTATAAAGCAGGCACAATTATTATATTTCACAGATGAGGAGATGAATGCTTAGAGTGTGAGTGTCTCATTTACATCACATTATCTGTATTCCTTGCTTCTTCCACAATGCTGTTTCTGAGCCACTAGACTCTACCATAGGGCAGAGATTTTTAAATCTAGTTGAACATTAGAATTACTGTCATAGTCAGTTCAGGCTGCTGTAACAAAAATGCCACAGACTAGGCAGCTTACACAACAGAAATCTACTTCTCACAGTTCTGGAGGCTGTGGAGTCCAAGATCAAGGTGCTGGTTTATTCAGTTTCTAGTGAGGCAGCGCTCTTTTCCTGCTTTGCATATGGCCACCGTCTTGCTGCATTCTCACAAGGTAAAGAGAGATATTTCTCATATCTCTTTTTAAAAGGGCAACTGATCCCATTCTTGAAGGGTCTCTCCTTACAACTGGATTACCTCCCAAAGGCCCCATATCCTCCAAATGCCATTATATCAGGGATTAGGACTCCAATATGTATTTTGGGGGAATATAGACATTCAGTCCATAGCCATCACCCTTGGGCTATCTGAAATACTGGTGCTTAGACCCCACCAATACCAATGGAATTCCTTATTGGAGCGTAGGCAGAGATTTTTTAAAATATCCCAGATGGTTACCATGAGCAGTGAGGATTGAGAGAATAACATAAGGCACTTTTTATAGAAGTGTAACATGGTCTGAATTCAGTTAAGTATGTCTTCTTGGGTAACACCTGGGGCTAGGCATAGGAATATGATGACGAGTAAAGACAACAAGTTACTGAAACAGTCCTGCCACCAGGGTGCCCCATCCCTTCTTTGTGTACTGATAAATGCCATTTCCTTTCCAAGATTCACCTTCCCTTCCACTATCTCTTCATCCATGACATCCTCCATGAATTTGACTCAAAGCACAGCTGGCAGAATCTCTCCTCTCCCAAGTACACCCACTGTCCCTAATGCACGTCCCTGCTATGGGTTCCATCCCGCTGTATAGCATGTCCTAGTCAATTGTAAGATACCCAAGGGCCCACAGTTTCCTCTCTTTTCGCTCCTGTAGAATGCAGTCTCCACACTCATTAGCAAGACCTCAATCAATGTTCATGGAACCAAGGAGAGAACTTTGGATGGTAATAAAAATGAATAAAGAAGTACATTTTACTTCTTTCAAGATTTCAAGCAACATAATATATGTAAAAGCATTTAGAAAACTGATAGCTGCAATATATGTAATAATAACAATAGTGCTCATTAGCTTAAATGAGTGTTTTTTCAGACCCAGCTATACTATAGAGGAATCCAATCTGAGAGTGTACTAAACTATAGGGTGACCTCAGATTGCGAGAATGCCTACAAGGATCCCTAATTTTGGCCCTTGAGGAACTAGGCGAGAGGACTTTGTGATTAAAAGCATATAAAGGCTGGGCGTGGTGACTCACACCTGTAATCCCAGCACTTTGGGAGGCCGAGAAAGGTGGATCACGAGGTCAAGAGATTGAGACCATCCTGTCCAATAGGGTGAAACCCCATCTCTATTAAAAATACAAAGATTAGCGGGGTGTGGTGGCATGTGCCTGTAATCCCAGCTACTCAGGAGGCTGAGACAGGAGAATCGCTTGAACAAGGGAGTCGTAAGTTACAGTGAGCTGAGATTGCACCACTGCACCCCAACCTGGGTGACAAAGTGAGACTTCATCTCCACGAAAAAAAAAAAAAATGCCATAGACTGAGGAGCTTTTAAACAATATAAATTTATTTCTCACAGTCTTGGAGGCTGGGAAGTCTAGGATCAAGTCACTGGCAGATTTGGTGTCTGGTGAGGGCTCACTTTTTGATTCATAAGTGGTGCCTTCTCATATATGTCCTCCTATGGTGGAAGGGGAAAACTATGGTTTCTTCAGCTCCTTCTACAGACTCTAACTTACTCATGAAGGCTCTCTGCCAAGCCTGTCCAATCCATGGCCCACATGCCACATGCCCAGGATGGCTTTGAGTATGGCCCAACACAAATTCATAAACTTTCTTAAAACATTGTAAGATTTTTTTGGCAATTTTTTGTTAGCTCATCAGCTATCATTAGTGTATTTTATGTGTGGCCCAAGACAATTCTTCCTTGGCGGCCCAGGGAAGTCAAAAGATTGGACACCCCTGCTCTATGCTGATGACCTAATCACCTGCCAAAGGCTCTCCTTGATAATACCATCACACTGGGACTTTAGGTTTCAATAAATGAATCTTGAGGGTGACAAATATTCGGTCCCTAGCTCCTGGAGAAACAGTTCTCAGTATGGTTCCCAGGCCAACATCAGGAACACCAGTAACTTGTCAGAAATGCAAATTCTTAGCCACACCTCAGGCCCAGTGAATCCAAAGTCCTGAAGAAGGGCTCTGACAATCTGGGTTTTAAAACACTTTGCAGGTCATTCTGATGTACTCTAAAGTTAAAGAACCACTTACCCATGATGCTCAAAACCTTTATTGTCTTCTCTCTTTCTCTTCTGTACAATGTTATGCTAGTCACGGGGTTCATTTATTACATCACAGCTTCTGCCTGGCCAACAGCAGTCAATCGTAAGATGCATCTAGATTTTAGAGCCCTTGAGATGTGAAAAACCTGTGTCTTCAAATCACTGATCTGTGGTGGAATACAGAGTGCGTCTGCGCTGCCAGTCATTTCTAAAGGAACCCTAAAGGGAAAAGGAAGGAGCTACATGTTGATTTTGCCCCAGAGGTCTGTGGGATTCCTGTTTTCACGTCTTTTGTTGGTGATACAGTACCGGTGGATGAAGTGGGTGGAGGGACCTAAAGGTGCCAGGCCCCTGGCGCCTGCTCCTGACCCCAGGATACAGACTAGCTCACTTGGATGATGGATAATCAGGACTTAGCACAGGACATCTTTGGCTCCCTCCTGGCCTATCTCCCCTGAGTAAGGAATTCTACCTGGAGGTCTAAACTGATTATCTTGAAGCTCAATAAAGTTAGCTTTTAAGTGCTTCTTACCACAAAAGGGTAACTTTTTTTGGAAATGTTAATGAGCTTCATGTTTGTGATTTCACAACGTATACAAACATCTAAACATGAAGTTGTATATCCTAATTATATACAATTGCTATGTGTCAATTATACCTCAATAAGACTAAAAAAATGAGGACAGCCCACTAAACTGTTGGTAATAGTATTCCTGGAGGCTAGAAAACAGCAGTGGATTTCACGGTCAATGCTACCTATAAAAGAGACTTATCTTTAGTTTTTTCTTTAATTGAAAAAAATTAAAGAGAAAATAGTTTGTACAGAATAAAGTGCACTGATACAGGAAGCTATTCATATCTTAGATGAGAAAGTGATTTAAAAAATAAGTATACACTATACCATTTCATTTTATTAATTATACACACACACATGGAAGTTTGTAAGGATAGAAAGCAGCATGTTAACAATGGCTGTCACTAAATAAGAAGGTTGTACATTAAAAAAAAAAAAAAAAAATTAGCACCCTGTTAACAGAGTTTGCTTAGCTAAGCCGTGCTTATTTTCTCAGGGATTAAGAAGCAAACTCGTAGGCGTTCTGACAGTCAGAAATGAGTTCAGGTAAAGAAGATAGAAAAAAAATCCTAATTCAGCCCTCTCTTTCTCATTTTATAACAGACCGTGACTTCCTTCTTTAACAACAGCACTCTTCCAATGAAAAGACTCTTTTCTGCATGTGGAGTTTTTTTTTTTTCTTTTTTCTTT